>NC_066576.1:8166501-8211501 GCF_024679095.1 Eriocheir sinensis
ATTTCGCGATCTTGATCATTTTGGTTCGTGTTATTTTTTTTCTTTTTTTACCTTTTTTTATCTTCTTTGTCATCATCTTTTTCATCATCATCTTTTCTTATTCTTATTAACTATCATCATCATCATTATCATCATCATCATCATCATCGTTGTCATGTTGTTGTTGGTGGTGGTGGTGGTGTTGGTGGTGGTGGTGGTATTGGTGGTGGTGGTGTTGTTGTGATTGTTGTTGTTGTTGTTGGTGGTGGTGGTGGTGGTGGTGTCGTTATTGTTGTTGTTGTTGTTGTTGTTGTGGTTGTTGTTGTTGTTGTTGTTGGCGGTGGTGGTATTATTGTTGTTGTTGTTATTGTTATTGTTGTTCCATTGTTGTTATTAGTTATTGTTTTTGTTCCTGTTATTGTCATTGTTGTTAGTTATTGTTGTTGTTGTTATTGTTCCATTCCTGTTGTTGTTGTTATTGTTCCATTCCTGTTGTTGTTATTGTTCCATTCCTGTTGTTGTTGTTATTGTTCCATTCCTGTTGTTGTTATTGTTCCATTCCTGTTGTTGTTGTTATTGTTCCATTCCTGTTGTTGTTGTTATTGTTCCATTCCTGTTGTTGTTGTTATTGTTCCATTCCTGTTGTTGTTGTTATTGTTCCATTCCTGTTGTTGTTATTGTTCCATTCCTGTTGTTGTTGTTGTTATTGTTCCATTCCTGTTGTTGTTATTGTTCCATTCCTGTTGTTGTTGCTGTTCTCACCCTTTCCAGGACGCCACTACTGTATATCCCGTTGCTGCAGCGCGGATACATTCCCTGCATTAAAGCTTGTCCTGACATCACTGCGATTAAAATACTACGAAAAAAAAATTATATAAACGTGTAGCCGAGAAAAAAAGATACGACCCCCCCAAAAAATGCCACCACGCTCTCGCACCGGCATATAATTTTTTTTTTTTCATATATATATTTTTTTGTGTGTGTGTCAGTATTGTAAAAAAACGAGGAGGGAGGAGGAAGTGTATTTCAGGTTCCCCTTTTTCCATAACCCTTCCCTCCCTTTCTTCTATCCTTCCTTTTCTTCACTTTTGCTTTTTATTTTCTTTCTTTTCTTCCCTAAACTTCTTTCGTTAATTCATTTCCTTCGCTTCTTACTCTCCTCTTGTTTTCCATAACCGTTTCCTTCCTCTTCTCTATCCTTCTTTTTCTTCATTTTTTCTCTTTATTTTCCTTCTTTTCCTTCCTAAACTTCTTTCGTTAATTCATTTCCTTCGCTTCTTACTCTCCTCCTGTTTTCCATAACCGTTTCCTTCCTCTTCTCTATCCTTCTTTTTCTTCATTTTTTCTCTTTATTTTCTTTATTTTCCTTCCTAAACTTCTTTCTTTTTTGTGACTTCCTTCGTTAATTCATTGCTTCTTTTTTTCATAACCGTTCCCTTCCTCTTCTCTATCCTTCTTTTTCTTCCCTCTCACTCTTTATTTTCCTTCTTTTCCTTCCTAAACTTCTTTCTTTTTTGTAACTTCCTTCGTTAATTCATTGCTTCTTTTTCTATAACCGTTCCCTTCCTCTCTTCTATCCTTCTTTTTCTTCCCTCTCACTCCTTATTTTCCTTCTTTTCCTTCCTAAACTTCTTTCTTTTTTGTGACTTCCTTCGTTAATTCATTCCCTTGCATAACCGTTCCCTTCCTCTCCTCTATCCCTGCTTCCTTCTTTTCTTCCTTTTCCTCCCTTTTCGCTCCTTATTTTCCTTCTCTTCCCTTCTAAGCTTCTTTCCTTTGCTCCTTTCGTGTATTCATTCTCTTCGCTGCAAATTATTATAAAATTATGATGAGAAAAACATTAAAAAAATAGTGTCGCGTTCAGAGGAATAGTAGAATAGTAGAATAGTAGAAGTAGAATGAATAGTAATAATAATGATAATAATGATACTAAAACTAATGATAATGTTAATAATAGTGATAAAAATAATGATATAAAAATACGAAGAAAGATAATTGTAATAGTAATAATTATAATAGAGATATTAGTAACAATTATAACAAAAAATAATGTTAGTTGTGATAATACCAGAATTAAAAACAATAGCAAACGTAGCAAGAACAACAGCAACAAGAACAAAAACACCACCAATAATAATAATAATAATAATAATAATAATAATAATAATAATAATAATAATAATAATAATAATAATAATAATAATAATAATAAACACCACCACCAACAACAACAACAACAAACACGAACTGACCTACAATTAGCAACGCTCTCCCCGTCCCCCCTCGCCCCCTACCCCCGCACTCGCTACCCCCCCCCCCCCATGGTAGCATCGCACCTGTCCCTCATTAGCGGCTATCACCTGGGCGGCGGCCGCGTGAATGAAGGTGTTAATTACCGCCGACAACTCAGGTATCAGTGTGGCGGAGGAGGAGGAGGAGGAGGAGGAGGAGGAGGAGGTGAAGTTGTTGGTGGTGGAGGAGGAAGAGGTGGAGGAGGAGAAGGAGGAGGAGGAGGAGGAGGAGGAGGAGGAGAGAAAAACTTGTAATGATAAAATGTCTTAATAATAATATAGTCTAATAATAATAATAATAATAATAATAATAATAATAATAATAATAATAATAAAAACGTAATATTTTCTTCCCATCTTCTCTTCTTCGTCGTTCTTCCATTTTCATTCCCCTTTTCCCCACAATCCCAATTTTCTCCCTATTTACCCATTTCCTTATTCCCCTCTTTACTCTTCCTTTTTTCCGCTCCCTTTCTCTATCTTTCCCTTCATCGCTTCTTCGTCACGCTTTATATTTCCCCTATTTTCTTACCCTCTTTATCCCCCACCTATTCCCCTTTTCCTTCCCTTTCCCTCTTTATCCCTTTATTTCGTATCCTTTTTCTGTCTTCCTTACTCATCCCATATTTGCCCTTCTTTGCTCCTCTTTCCCTCCTTTTCCTTCCCTTCATCTTTTGCGTTCCATAAATATCTGCCCTTCTTTCTTCATTAACGATTCCATACTTATCCTTCTTTACTTCTCTTCTTTTTCCGCTTCCTTTCCCTCCCTTTCCCTTCATTCTTGCGTTCCATAAATATCTGCCCGTCTTCCTTCCTTAACGATTCCATACTTATCCTTCTTTACTTCTCCTCTTTCTCCGCTTCCTTTCCCTCCCTTTCCCTTCATTCTTACGTTCCATAAATATCTCCCCTTCTTCCTTCCTTACCCATTCCATACTTACCCTTCCTCTATTTGTCTCTCTATCTATATCCTTCCTTCCCTGCTCTTTCCCACATCCTCCCCTCCCTCTCTCTTTCTCTCTCTCTCTCAAGTGCTTGGATTAAAAAAAATATATATATGTTCTCAGTAAATGTCTAAGGACGCAGGAATGAAGGCGTATCCAGGGCTCAGCGACGCCTATGCTCAGCGGAATGAATAATGGAAAAATATGTTTGAAAATGAATAAATATGTATAACGCGCACAGAAAAAATGTGAATAAATAAATCTGTTAGCTGGCTTGATATTTTTTTTTTTTTTTTTTTTTTAGGTTGGTGGCTCTGTGTGTGTGTGTGTGTGTGTGTGTGTGTGTGTGTGTGTGTGTGTGTGTGTGTGTGTGTGTGTGATTTTTTTTGTCGTTAGTAATTTGTTTATCAAGCACTTTTTTTTTTCGTTTTTGCTCTTAATACAATTTTTGTCTTGTTATTTTTCACTGTACTACTACTACTACTACTACTACTACTACTACCACTACTACTAACATACCTATTATTATTATTATTATTATTATTATCATTTTTATCATTACATCATCAGAATCATTATTACCCGCATGGCTTTCTTAATTAAGGAGACTCTCTTTGTAATGCCTCTGTGGTTGTCTCTCTTTAATCAGCGAACCGTCGGCGCGGCATCGATGCACACGACTGTCAGCCTGTCTCTGCCTCACCTGTGTTTGTCGGCAGCACGTGGCGGGGCGCATTTAGACACCACCAGAGACCTTCACCCGATAGCTGGTACAATTGTCGTCCCTCTCGTACTTGGCTTCAGTATATATGTATAGTTATGCTACCAAAGAAATGAGTAATCGAAAATATAATAATAGGTTTCTGGTTTTTTTCTCGGTTTTCTCTCGGTTTTCCTTGTTTTCTCTTTTCATTTTCTTTTCTCTTTGTTTTCTTTCCGTTTTCTCTCAATTTTATCCTCTTTTTTTTCTTCCTTGTAGTTTTATGCTCGATTTCTTTCTCCTCTTCTTCCTTCTCTTCATTTTCATCTTCCTCTTTATTTCTGGTTTCTGGGTTTTTTCTCGTTTTTCTCTCGGTTTTCCTTGTTTTGTCTTGTCACTCTCTTTTCTCTTCGTTTTCTTTCCGTTTTCTCTCAATCTGCTATGTTGCAAACTGACAATAAAGTTATCTATCTATCTATATATGTGAGTGATCGTATTGGGTCGCTGGGACATGGTTTAGACAGCTTTAAAAGTACCAAGTCACCCAGTTTCACCTCTTCAGTATCATCATAGTTTTACCAAATTTTAGCTTGTAGTAACCAATGTTAGTAAATAGCATCTTGTAAACACAGTTGTTCATTTATTTATAAGATTTATTTTTTCGGTAACTAATGATTGTTTGGATGCTGTTAAGGCGGATGTTATTTGCTTATCGCTTTTATTTCAGCAACAAGAAAGTTAAATCGGTGTATCAGTGACCGTGTGGGCTTTTCTGTTGTCTTTCTTTCCTTCTCTCTTTCTTCCTTTTCTTTCCCTTATGCAAGTTTTACAGCATCTGATTTCTCGTATATAAAGTTTTGTTTACTTACTCTTCGTCATGTGTTGAACGCTCTATCCTCTTTTGTCATTGTTTTTTTTTTCTTTTCCTTTTGTTCCCATTAATTCCCTTGAGCTTCTTCCGTTGCTGTAAAAAAAAAAAAAAATGTCTCCCCCCCAAAAAAAAATAGTGCCCCCTTTTCATTTCCTCCCTTATCATCTCCCTTATCACCCTTATCATACCCCATACCATCTCCTCTACCTCCCCTCTCCCTGACTCATCCCCAGGTGTGCTCGGCAGGTAAACGTAGCCTCATTAAGAGCATAGAAGGTCACCTCGCTCACCTGCACCGGAACTTTACCTCCCTGGGAGAAATTTAAATGCCTCTCCGCGCCAGCCTCATCTCTCCATCCTTATTTCAGTGACCCGTTGCCTTGCTGTCTTGGTCGTCTGTCTGTCGTCCCATAAGCCTCTGTCAACGCCCTGTCATTATATTACCTAACCTAACCTAACCTAACCTAACCTAACCTAACCTTACCTAACCTAACCTAACCTAACCTAAGCTTACCTAACCTTACCTAACCTAACCTAACTTAACCTAAGCTTACCGAACCTAACCTAACCTTACCTAACCTAACCTAACCTAACCTAAGCTTACCTAACCTTACCTAACCTAACCTAACCTAACCTAACCTAACCTAACCTAAGCTTACCTAACCTTACCTAACCTTACCTAACTTAACCTAACCTAACCTAACCTAACCTAACCTATATGTCCCCTCCGTCTTTGTATCTGTGTATCTCCCTTACTCTCTCTCTGCTTACCACCCTCATTTTACTATCCTTATTTCAGTGTTTCGTTCCGGTGGTCTGTCTCTCTATTCAGCCTCCGTCTTTGTCTCTGTTTACCTCTCCCTGCTCTAGTTTTGACGATGACATTTACCCAGTGTTGCCATATCGACGAGAGGGTGAGGAGACGCACGCATTCATGAGCTCTGGGCAATGTTTCACTCTTCCCTAAGCCACAGAGTCTCGATGATATGTCTTTGATTCGCTATTTTGATTTGGTAGATATAGATGCGGGTGTTGTTTTGGGTCTGTGTCGTGGGTGGGGGTTGGGAGGAGGAGGGAAGGGAGGGGCAGCCTGTGGTACTCTTTTGAAGCCGTGAAGTGACTGTCATCTGGGTCCAGTGATTATGTATAATTATTTGTGATGCTGTCCAATTAGTGGGTTTTGTAGTTGTGTGTCTCTTGTGTTTGGGTGAAGGGTAACAATTAGACTGTTATTGATATTTCTCTTAACTTTAATACTTCCAATGCTACTACTACTACTACTACTAATAATAATAATAATAATAATAATAATAATAATGATAATAATAATAATAAAAATGTTTTTGTCATTCTTTTTATTAATTCTTGTTTTCCACCATCTTCCCCTTCTCTTTCTCTTCCTCTTCTCCTTCCTCCTCCTCCTCCTCTTCTTCTTCTTCTTCCACCTCCTCCTCCTTTTCATTATTGTCATCATCATCATCATCATATCATTGATCTATGTTTAAAAATAGTAATTCTAATCTTATATATAATTATTTGTATTATTACGCAAGACATATGGCGCTGAACTTAAGTATTTCGTTTATTTATTTATTTATTTATTTATTTAGAGAGAGAGAGAGGACGAACTATACTATACTACTTTTCTTCGTGTTACATTTTTTTTTTTATCATAACGATGGAATCTCTCTCTCTCTCTCTCTCTCTCACACACACACACACACACACACACACAGAGTTAGTTAGTTTATTAACCACGAAAATTTACACAACACACAACTGACCTTTTTTTTCCCTGTTGCAGTCGCTAAAGCACACACAAAATAAATAAACAGTTAAATAAATAAATAAATAAAGCTCACAGTTCTTCCCTCATCTGACCTTTCCTGATAGGCCACACACACAAGGAGGGTCTTCTATCATAAACTTTTCCGAGACTAACTTTTTTTCCGACGTGATTTGAAGCTTCGGTAACTTTTCTGTGCAGTGTTTTTGTTGGTTAGTTGTGGCGAGGAGTAGGGATTACTTTTGTGGCATTTACTTATGTATTTCCATCATTGGTTTTATCTCTCGTATAGGATTCTGGCCTTTGTTCGTGTGTCAAACTTTTTTTTATCTTTACCGTCCAGTTTCGTGGTGTGTTATTTTTGTTCTCGAAGTAGTAAGTTATTTTGGCGCCTGTGACCTTACGTGGCAGCTTTTACTCGTCCGCTGCGATTGGCACGGATTTGGCTTTCAATGATAGCCTGGTGACATACACTCCCAGGTCTTGTTCTGCCTCTGTGGTTGATAGTGGAGAGTTTCCCATGTGGTATTAGTATGCTAGATATCCCCTCCCAAAGTGCAGGATTTTACATTTGACTGTGGATTTCCTACCAGAAGACATCACCAAGCTACAGGAGTATATCAAAAAGTGGCTGCTACAATTCAATAAAGAAAAATGTAAAGTCCTGCACCTTGGGAGGGGATATCCAGCATACCAATACCACATGGGAAACACTCCACTATCCACCACAGAGGCAGAAAAAGACATGGGAGTGTATGTTACCAGGCTACCAGTGAAGGGATATCCAGCACACCAATACCACATGGGAAACACTCCACTATCCACCACAGAGGCAGAGAAAGACAGAGTGTATGTTACCAGGCTACCAGTGAAGGATATCCAGCAGACCAATACCACATGGGAAACACTCCACTATCCACCACAGAGGCAGAGAAAGACATGGGAGTGTATGTTACCAGGCTACCAGTGAAGGGATATCCAGCACACCAATACCACATGGGAAACACTCCACTATCCACCACAGAGGCAGAGAAAGACCTGGGAGTGTATGTTACCAGGCTACCAGTGAAGGGATATCCAGCACACCAATACCACATGGGAAACACTCCACTATCCACCACAGAGGCAGAGAAAGACATGGGAGTGTATGTTACCAGGCTACCAGTGAAAGGATATCCAGCATACCAATACCACATGGGAAACACTCCACTATCCACCACAGAGGCAGAGAAAGACCTGGGAGTGTATGTTACCAGGCTACCAGTGAAGGGATATCCAGCACACCAATACCACATGGGAAACACTCCACTATCCACCACAGAGGCAGAGAAAGACATGGGAGTGTATGTTACCAGGCTACCAGTGAAGGGATATCCAGCACACCAATACCACATGGGAAACACTCCACTATCCACCACAGAGGCAGAGAAAGACATGGGAGTGTATGTTACCAGGCTACCAGTGAAGGGATATCCAGCACACCAATACCACATGGGAAACACTCCACTATCCACCACAGAGCCAGAGAAAGACATGGGAGTGTATGTTACCAGGCTACCAGTGAAAGGATATCCAGCATACCAATACCACATGGGAAACACTCCACTATCCACCACAGAGGCAGAGAAAGACCTGGGAGTGTATGTTACCAGGCTACCAGTGAAGGGATATCCAGCACACCAATACCACATGGGAAACACTCCACTATCCACCACAGAGGCAGAGAAAGACCTGGGAGTGTATGTTACCAGGCTACCAGTGAAAGGATATCCAGCACACCAATACCACATGGGAAACACTCCACTATCCACCACAGAGGCAGAGAAAGACATGGGAATATATGTAACCAGGCTATCAGTGAAAGCCAAATTGGTTCCCATCGCAGCGGACGAGTTAACATTTTACAGCTTGGTTCATTTTCGGCAGCTATTCCCTTCACTTCTAACTGCACCTCTCTCTCTCCTTCCCAGACACGTAGCTAACAGACAGGAAGCCAAGGAGAGCAGACGACAGATGGAAGAGAAAACCTGAGACTCCTGGAAGCACAGATGAAGACCAGGATGCGTCTCGGAAAGGTACTGTCGCGAGTGTTATTTCTTGTCTTGATCATGTACACTCTTTGAATAGGCAACCCGTGACTCTCAGGGCCGCTTTCACAGTCATTTTGTTTGTTTTGATCGTTACCAATGGCGGCGATCGCTGCTATAGATCGCTACAGAAGGGAAGTATCATTAGTATAAATCCATTAATGAAACACGGAACTGGTATTGTTGGCTAAAAGCGTGTTTAGTTCTTTAATCCTCTTTTTACTTAAGTTTCTGTTTAAAAATGTATGAAAGGAGGACGGAATACTATTTTTGTCCACGCGCTTGTGTTTATCGTCTTTTCGCAGAAGTTTCTGTGTAAATATGCATGAATGAAAAGCAGAATTACTAGTATTAGCTGTGCGCGTGTTTATCGTCTATTTCTTAAAGTTCAAGTGTGTTGTTATCGGTACGCCTCCCAAGATGATAACGTCGACGCTGTTATCTTTTTATTTTATTTATTTATTTATTTTTTTTTTTTTACTATTATTATTTATTTTTTTTACGTCGTGGCCTATTGCCCCGGTAGGCTTCTTCCCGGTGGATCCTGATGGTCGGCCCAAGGCTTCTTCCCGGTGGGGCCTGATGGTCGACCCAGCCCGTTCTGGCGGAGGCGAGTGTTTATAGTGGCGCCATCTTGCACTGGCTCATGGTGCTCTCCCGGAGCACATCAATACCACATGGGAAACACTCCACTACCCACCACAGAGGCAGAGAAAGACATGGGAGTATATGTTACCAGGCTACCAGTGAAGGCGAAATCCGTGCCAATCGCAGCAGACGGGTTAAAATCATGATAAAAAGTACACGATAAGAAACAAAGGGACGGCAATTATCCAGTGTTAGAGAGCAGGTATGGGTATTGTAGGATGTGTAATTAATAACATGACCCTAAGGTGTGCGCGCTGTATTAGTAGAAGCTTCGACAACTCCTACGAAAGCCTTGTCAAAGAGGTGTGACTCGGGCGCTGATATGTTTAAAACTCGTCCGCTGCGATTGGCACGGATTTGGCCTTCACTGGTAGCCTGGTAACATTCACTCCCAGGTCTTTCTCTGCCTCTGTGGTGGATAGTGGAGTGTTTCCCATGTGGTATTGGTGTGCTGGATATCCCTTCACTGGTAGCCTGGTAACATACACTCCCAGGTCTTTCTCTGCCTCTGTGGTGGATAGTGGAGTGTTTCCCATGTGGTATTGGTGTGCTGGATATCCCTTCACTGGTACCCTGGTAACATCCACTCCCAGGTCTTTCTCTGCCTCTGTGGTGGATAGTGGAGTGTTTCCCATGTGGTATTGGTGTGCTGGATATCCCTTCACTGGTAGCCTGGTAACATACACTCCCAGGTCTTTCTCTGCCTCTGTGGTGGATAGTGGAGTGTTTCCCATGTGGTATTGGTGTGCTGGATATCCCTTCACTGGTAGCCTGGTAACATACAGTCCCATGTCTTTTTCTGCCTCTGTGGTGGATAGTGGAGTGTTTCCCATGTGGTACTGGTGTGCTGGATATCCCCTCCCAAGGTGCAGGACTTTACATTTTCTTCATTGAATTGTAGCAGCCACTTTTTGTTCCATTCCTGTAGCTTGGTGAGGTCTTCTGGTAGTAAATACGCACTCAAGGGGTTAAGAATATGACCCAGCGAGAGAAGAAGGGTCACTCTACCACTGTGGTCTTAAAACTACCCCAAGAAATACTCGAAACACCTATCAATGTGTCTCTACGTCTCTTCCTTCATTAGTTTCATCCATGCTCGCATCTCCTTCCTGCTCTACACTTTCGTCCGGTGATAGTTGTAATAATAATAGTAATGTAAATACCCGCCGCCACCGCCCTCAGCAAGGCCTACACCGAGCCGTGGGAGTCGCCCGGCGTATTGCTAACAGGTTACGCCACACCGCCGCTAGAAAACGAGACTATTATTACAGCTATGAAATTAAGCGGCTTTTTATCTTTCATTGTGAGCGAAGAGGGAAAAAAAGTATATACGAAGCTTTTTAACTGCTGTACACGTAATGGGTTTTAAATGTTTGTGTTTTTTATTGTTTTTTTTTATGTTTTAGAGGAATTATTATTATTATCTTATAAGCCGATGTGGGTGTATTTCATGGTAGTGGTAGAAACAGCTGGCTACAACAACTACCACCACTACTACTACTACTACTACTACTACTACTACTACTACTACTACTACTACTACTACTACTACTACTACTACTACTACTACTACTACTACAACTACTACTACAACTACAACTACTACCACTACTACTGCTACTACAAACCACTACTAACCATTACTTTCACCTCTACTTTCTACTACTACGACTACTACTACTACGACTTCTACTAATACTTCAACCACACTACCACTGCCATCATCACCACCCCTATCATAACCTCCTCTTCATCACTACCATCACCACCACTAACTCACCCCCCCCCCCCCCACCACCACCACCACCACTACTGCATCATCACGCAAAAATCACTCTCCCGCCGCCGCTCACCTGGACTCAAACAGGTGTTGGGAGCGCCGTCCAATTACCGCTGGCGTGCACCTGTCGCTCGGGCCCGCCAGGTGCGCTAATCAATCTCACCTGTATGTGTGTTACCTGCGCTCCACCTCCCCCCCACCCCCCCACCCCCAGTTCACTTTCCCTCTCATCTGTGTCTCCCTCCCTTCCCCCAATCCCCGTTCTCCCTCAATCTCTTCTCCCCTCCCCATCTGTTTATCTGACTCACTTTCCCCTTCTCGTCTCTCTTTTTTGTGTGTGTTCCTCACCTCAAGTTTTATCCACATATCTCCCTCCCCTCTGTAACTCTATCTCTCCTTCGTTTTCTTTCTCTCCCTCTTTCCCTTTCTCTTCTTCCTCTTTCTTCGTCTTTCTCTTTCTCCAATTCTCTCATTTTTTTCTATTGTTTTTCCTCTCCTCACTTTATTTTCGCTTTTTCCCTTTCCTGCTCTCTCCTCTCTTCTCTTTTCCTCCCCTTTCTCCCCCTCCTTCTCCTCCCCCCTCACCTATCCTCCTCTCTCCTCCCTTCCTCCCATGCCTCTCCTAACCGATCACCATACACTAACCCTTTCTCTTCCCTCCACTTCTCTTCTTTTACTCTATTCTCCTCTTCTCTCCCCTCCCTAATCTCTCCCATCACCTTTCCTCCCTCCACCCTTCATCCCTCCTCTCCCCTCACCTCTCCTATCTTCTCCTTTTTGCTCTGTATTATCCTTTCTCCCCTCCCTGTTATCTCCCCTTCCCCCCACCTGTCTCCCCCCCACTCACCTCTCCACACACCTGTCCCTTCTTAATTACGGCGGGTGGCATAGCGTCGAGGTCATTCATATATCAATTAATGCTCATATGCTACTGTTTTATCCCTTAATCAGCATCGGGAACGGGGGTTTAATATATATGTTAATTGCTTCACCCTCCCAATCACCCCGCCTGACCACCCCTCCCTCACTGCCTCCTCCTTCTCCCTCCCTCTTCCTCCTCTTCTTCTTCCTGCTGTTAATACTGTTACTCTTCATGCGTTTCCTACTCCTCCTTATCCTCCCTTTCTCCTTTCCTCACTCCTCTTTCTACTCCTCCTTCTCTCTCTCTCTCTCTCTCTCTCTCTCTCTCTCTCTCTCTCTCTCTCTCTCTCTCTCTCTCTCTCTCTCTCTCTCTCTCTCTCTCTCTCTCTCTCCCCTCCCCCCCCCCTGCCTTCCCTTTCTCTCCTTTCCTTCTCATCCCTCCCTCATTCCCTCTTATTCCATTCATCTTGCTTCCTCTAATAACCTTCTTTCCTTCACTTCTCTCTTTTCCCTTTTCTCGTATCGTGTTTCCCCTTCCTTCTCTCCCTCTCCCTCTCTCTTTACCTCCTTTCTCTTCTAACTTCCCCTCTCTTCCCCTCTCCCTCCCTCATGTTTTCCTTCCCCTCATTCAACTTTCCCTCCCTTTCCCCTCCACCTCTCCCCTTCTTTTCCTCTTACCATTCCCCTTTCCTCCTCTGATTAATTTTTCTCTCCCCTTTCCATACTTTCCTCCTGTCCCATCTATCCCTCTCTTCTTTTCCTCCTTTCCCTCTCCACTTTATTTCTTTATATTTAACTATCTGTATCTCTCATCTACATCATTTCTCCCTCTGCTTCCACCTCCTCCCCTCACCTTCCCTCCCTTCCTTCCTCCTTTCCCCTCTCTTTCCTTTCCTCCTCCGCTTTCTTCATTTTCTTCCTTCAACTTTTATGTCCTTTCTCCTTGTTCCTCTTTTCTTCTTTTCCCCTCCTCTCTTCTCTTTCTCTTCTCCTCTTTTCCCCCTTTTCATTTTCTTTATTCAGATTTTCTTTTTATTCAACCACTATCTCTATTCAACTCTTCTACTCCTTCCTCTCTCCTCTTTCTCTTCTCCTCCCTTTCCTTTCCTTCTTTCTCCTCTTCATTTCCTTTATTCAGCTTCTCTATTTATTCAACTACTATACATTAATCCATCTATCTCGCCTAATTCATTTCTCTTCCTCCTTCCCCCTCCTCCTCCTCCTCCTCCTCCCACCCCACGCTTCCTCCCCCCTCTCCCCCTCTCCCCCCCCTCCCCCCCCACACACACATGGCACCAATCACTGTCACGTGGGTCATTAGGCGCTCTGTCAGCTGATTAGGTTGCAGTGTGTTGCTTGGTAATTACGGTTATTAGTTTGTTTTACCGTCGCCACCAGCTTATTTTTGTTGTTGTTGTTGTTGTTGTTGTTGGTGGTGGTGGTGGTGATGATGTTGTTGTTGTTGTTGTTTTTGTTTATTTTAGAGGAATCTTTGTTTTCCTTTTTATTGGATATATATTTTTTTTTTCTAGTGCCGCTGCTGCTACTACTACTACTACTACTACTACTACTACTACAGCTACTACTACTACTACTACTACTACTACTACTACTACTACTACTGCAGCTTTTCATAATTACTTTCATTATCACAAACATTAAACAATAATTATCTGAACGACTCATCAGCGCGGCGTAATCATTATTATTATTATTATTATTATTATTATTATTATTATTATTATTATTATTATTATTGTAAGTATTTCTGGTAGTAGTAGTAGTAGTAGTAGTAGTAGTAGTAGTAGTAGTAATAGTAGTAGTAGTAGTAGTAGTAGTAGTAAATTTGTTGTTTTCCTGTTGTTGTTGTTGTTGTTGTTGTTGTTATACTTGCAGTGTAGCCAAAAAGTAGAGGAATCACTACATTCTACTCTACTTACCTACTTTTTTTTTTATTGACGTAGCGAGTAATTATAAAAAAATAGAAAAAAAAAATATAGATGAAATGGAGTAAAACCTTGACGAAAAATGTATATGAGAAAAGAAAATTAAACAAAAACAAAACGGAAAATTGATGAAAAGATACAGTAAGAGGAAAAGGAGACGACGGAAGGAAAAAAAAAAACGGAAAACACTGAAAATGAAGAAAAGTTGAAGTTTAAAATTTCAGTGAGAAAAAAAAATATAGATGAAATGAAGTAAAAAAACCTGGACGAATAATTTATATGAGAAAAAAAAATGAGGCAGAAACAACTAATTAAAAGATACAGTCGACTAAAAGCAGACGACGGAAGGAAAAAAAACACGAAATACTGAAAATGAAGAAAAGTTGAAGTATAAAATTTCAGTCAGAGAGGGAGAGACCTTTATTAATTATTTATGGACGAAGAAAAAGAAATAAAAGGAGAAGTGAGGAGAGAGGAGAGCCATTAGCCAGCCTCTCTCTCCCTCCCTCCCTCCTTCCCTCCCTCCTTCCTTCCTCCGCGCATCCCACTAATCCTCCATCCAGTTATTTCCACCTTCCTTCCTTCCCTCGTTCGCCTTCACCTCAATTTCGTTATTTCTTATTTCCTTGTTTTCTATTTCTTTGCTGTCATGTTTTTATTTTGTTTTCCTTTCTTTCCTTGCTTTCCCATTTAGCTTCTTTTCTTGTTTTATTTTCTTCCTATTTTTCTTCTCTCGCCTCTTCCTTATTTCTCTATTTCATATTTCGTTTCTTATTGGGTTTTTTTCATATTTTTATTTTCTTATTTAATTTTCTGTTAATGTATCCTTTTCTTTTATTCTCTTTTCCTTCCCTTCTTATTTTCTCGAGTATATCCTTTATTTCATTCGTAATATTTCGCTCATTTATTTGTCTTTATATATCTTTATTTATTTACTTCCTTATTTTTAGTCCAATTTCTTTTTTATGTCTTTATTCCTTTACTTCTCCCTATTCTGATTTAACATTTTATAATATTCGTATATCTATTTATTTACTTCCTTATTTTCAGTCGTATTTCTTTTCTATTCTTCATTCCTTTATTTTTCCCCTAATCCTCCCTTAACATCTATAATATTCGTAATTGTCATGTTGCAACCCTTTCTCACTCCATCGCTCATTTGCTTCCACCGCTGTTTCCTCCTCCTCTCTCTCCCTCTCTCCCTCTCCCTCTCTCGCGCTGATGAAGGGAGACAGGCACAGGAAACAGGGACCAACGGAAGGAAGAGAAGAGACGGGGCGGTACGGGAGAGGTTAATTCTGCACTCCGAGGACATGTAATGATTAGTGTACAGTACGCGAGTTAGGTTTGGTCTGGCGTATGTGTTAGTGTTACGGTTGGTATTAGGTGTGGTTATTTGGGTTGGTATTTGGTTTGGTATTGTTGTTGTTGTTGTTTTCTTATTTGTCTTGTTTTTTTATCCTTCTTTCTTGCTTCCTTTTCTACGTTTTGCTCTGCCTTATTTTTTTATTCCTTCTCTTATTTCTTTTATTTTCTTGTTCTTTTCTTTTTTTCTTTTGCAATTCTTCATTTTTTTTAATTCCTTCTTCTTCTTGTGCTTCTTTTTCTTCATGTTCTTGTTCTTGTTCTTCTTCTTCCTCTTCTTCTTCTACTTCTTCCTCTTCTTCTTCTTCTTCTTCTTCTTCTTCTTCTTCTTCTTCTTTCTCTTCTACTTCTTCCTCTTCTTATTATTATTCTGCTTTTTCTTCTTCGTTTTCTTCTTCTTCTTCTTCTTCCTCTTCATCATCTTTCTCTTCTACTTTTTCCTCTTCTTCTTCTTCTTCTTTTTCTTTTTCTTTTTCTTTTTCTTCTTCTTCTTCTTCTTCTTTTTCTTCTTCTTCTTCTTCTTCTTCTTCTACATCTTCTTCTCTCCACAAGGATAAAAAGAGACCACAAGGGAGAGGTCAGCTCCTTAAGATGGATTATTCACAAAATTCACGTCAAAAAATACATGTAACCTCCATATAAAAAGCTCTCAGGTGTGTTTGCCTCTGCCATACACCTGCTCAGATTGCTCCACTCATCCACTCGCCTTCTCGTGGACAAGTTCTCGCCTATATCCTTCCTGAAAGTGAACATCTAACTTATACCTGTTTTTTTGTTTTGTTTTGTTTTTTTACACCTAAGGAGACAGTTCAAGGGCGTAAAGAAAAATATTAAAAAAAAGCCCGCTACTTAATGCGAGTTTTCACATTGTTTTTTTTTATATGTTAATCGGTTTTATTATGTTAATCGGTTATAATATGTTAACTTTCTTCTTTTTCCTCTATGTCTTCTTCGCTACTTGCCTTTAATTTCTAAGCTTAATCTTTCTTATATAGAGCTATTCGTCGACTCCTTTTCCTCCTCCTCCATAATAATAATAATAATAATAATAATAATAATAATAATGATGATGATGATGATGATAATAATAATAACAATAACTATCATCATCATCATTCATGGTCTTCTTGTTTTTATTCATCCCCTCCTCCTTTACTCTCCTCTTCCTCATCCTCGGTCATTCATCCCCAACCTTCTTCTTTTATTCATCATTCGTTTGCTATTCACCGTATTCACTTTATTCACCTGCGTCTAATTCATCCACCTTCCTCCTCACTCCACTCCCTTACTCCACCTACATCCATCCACCTCCTCACTATACCCTTCCACCTACTCCTAACTCCACATCTTAATTCCTCCTCCTCCTCCGCCTCCTCCTCCTTCATTTCATCTCCAAAACCGTCCTCACTCCACATCTTCAATTCTCTTCCTCCTCCTCCTCCTCCTCCTCTTCCTCGTTCTTCTCCTTCCCTTCCTCCTTCTTCCTCCCCATCTTCATTCCTATTCCTCCTACCACACTTTCATTCCTCCTTCTCCTCCACTCCTGTCCTTCCTTCCCTCTCTTATCTCCCCCCCTTCGTCATATACCTCGTGGGGGGGGAGAGGGGGGGGTACTCGGCTCCTTCATTGTTATTCACCGCAAAGAGTTGACTGCATTATCGTTGTGACGTGTGTGTGTGTGTGTGTGTGTGTGTGTGTGTGTGTGTGTGTGTGTGTGTGTGTGATGTCTGGTAACGTGGAATACAAACCATTTGGAGAAGATGGAAGAGAGAGAGAGAGAGAGAGAGAGAGAGAGAGAGAGAGAGAGAGAGAGAGAGAGAGAGAGAGAGAGAGAGAGAGAGAGAGAGAGAGAATAATGTGGTAACGAAATCCAAAAGAACAAGAAAGGGAAAGTTATTATGAACGAATATTAAAGAACAGAAAAGAGAAAATAATAAAGATGGAGGTAGAAAAAGAGAGAGAGAGAAAGAGAGAGAGAGAGAGAGAGAGAGAGAGAGAGAGAGAGAGAGAGAGAGAGAGAGAGAGAGAGAGAATTAAAAAAAAAAAAGGGAAGAAGAGAAGGAGGAGGAAAAAGAGAGGGAGATAAACAGTTAAAGAAAGATAGGAGACGGGAAGGGAAGGAAGGAGGAGGGAGGAAGGGAGGGGCGTTAAGGAGGGAAGAAGGAGGAGGAGGAAAGGGAGGAGCGCTAAGGAGGGAAAGAGGCGGAGGTAAGTTAGAGCCTCTTACTAGCAGCTGCCTCCCTGATGACTTCTCCTCCTCCTCCTCCTCCTCCTCCTCCTCCTCCTCCTCCTGCTCCTCCTCCTCCTCTATTTTCATTATCTTTACCAGCGTTATCATCGTCGTACACGCCTATGTCTTCTTTCCTCCTCCTCCTCCTCTTCCTCCTCCTCTCTTCTGCCCAGTCTCCTTTGTCATTGTTGATCTAATCTTCCTCAGCTTCCTCCCAGTTCTTCCTCCTCCTCTTCCTCGTCCTCCTCCTCCTCCTCCTCCTCCTTCCGTTGTTCACCCTTAGGCTCCTCCTCGTTTTGTTTTTCTTTTTCTTGTTCTTCTTGTTCGCTTTCCCTCCTCCTCCTCCTCCTCCTCCTCCTCCTCCTCCTCCTCCTCCGATACAAACTTTTAATGACGCTGCATGCCAAGATGTATCTCCTGAGGCCGATGAGGTTGGGGGGTTGATGGAAGGGGGAAGTAGAGGGGAAGTGGAAGGGGAGGGGGCGGAGTGGATCGAAATTGAGGGGAGATGGAGAGTGGATGAGGGAGAAGGGGAGGGGTAGATGTGGTGGTGGAGGAGAGAAATGTAGAGTAGGAGAGGTGATGGGGAAGAGGAGGTGGAAGAGAGTGGAGAGAGTGGTAAGTGGAGTAGGGAGGAGTGTAAGAGGGTGGAATAGAAGTTTAGTTGAAGGAGTGGAGATTGAAATGGGAAGGAGGTGGAGTTGAGGGTGTGGCTCATGGGTGGAGAGTGGAGGGGGGGAAGGGAGGGGAAACTGAGGTGGCGAGGAGAGGTGGGGAGTGAAGTGGGGAGTAGGTGAATTTGAGGTTGAGGTGAGTGTGGGATGTTGGGAGGGGTGGAGATGGTGTGTAGTGGAGGGGAGTGGAGAGATGTATGAAAGGGGAGAAGCAATGGAGTGTGGAGGCGGATAGGTGGTGCTGTCAGGGAGTAAGAAAGTGGAGAGGTTTGTGGAGCAGGGGAGTTTGTGGATGGGGGAATGGATGGGGATGGAGAGTAATAAAGTTTAGCTGCATGGGGAGATATTAGTAGGGGGTTATTGAAGGGGCGCTGAATTAACTGGTGGATGTGGAGGAGGTGGAGAGATGGATGAGGTTGTGGAAAATGGTTGACACTGTTGAGGGAATGGGTGAGGGGGGGTGGAGGAGAGGGAAAGGGTACCACCACCACCACCACCATTTCTACAACAATTTATTTTCTACTAACGCCACCCCTACTACTACTACTACTACAACAACAACAACTAGCAATATAAAAGAGAACCAGTACTAGGAATAACATAGTGAACAAAATTGGTGATCGTAGGAACAGTATAATATGTCCGTGTATATAATAACGTCGAGGGGTTGTAAAAAATAATAAAAAATAAACACTGAATCGCGCTCGGTATGACTAATGAATAATCTACCCGCGAAAGTAGTGATTACATTACCTGCCTACCTGTCCCTGCCCCGCGGCGCCCAAAGTTGGATTTGTACATTTGTTCTCATCACACACACACACACACACACACACACACACACACACACACACACAATGCTAAGAAAAGTTTACTCAGTATCCCCAGGAAGTGTTTGTTTAGATGGCTGTCGCTCGTGTGTGTGTGTGTGTGTGTGTGTGTGTTCTTATGATCTTGTTTACGTATTTTATTTTCGTTTTGTTTTGTTTTCATTTCTTTCAGTAATTTAGCGGTTGTTTTGTATAGCCTTTCCATATCTATTATTACGGTTTTGTTTTCTTTGTGTTAGGATTTAGATTCCCTTTCCTTTTTTATTTTCATTTCTCTACTTGTCTTTATTTTCTTTGAGTGGTGTCCTCGTCAAACTTATATTCTCTCCTTTTCATATTGTTTTTCTTCTGATCTTATTAAACATTACTTTTTTATCCTATCCTTACATTCTCTTCTTTTCTTTTCTTTTCTCATCTTGCGTCTTTTATATTCCACTCGCACGTTTCACATCTGATGCTTAACAATCCTCCTCCCGAAATTGACCTCTCTTTCGGCCACCTCCTTTGATTCTTTTCTTAGGAGCAGCGAGTAGCGGACTTTTTTTATATTATTGTTTCCTTTGTTTGTGCCCTTGAGCTGTCTCCTTTGTTGCAAAAAAAAAATCTAGACGCCTAATTGAAACTAAACTTATGCATCCAGTATTTCTACGTAGTTAAATATCATAGAGTCCACCACTATGAAGCAGACTGACCGGGGATTATAAGAAAAAAAGTTCACCGTATTAGTCAAATCCAGCTAACAAGGACGGATTAAGTCTTATAAGAAAAAAAGTTCACCGTATTAGTCAAATCCAGCTAACAAGGACGGATTTAGTCTTATAAGAAAAAAAGTTCAACCTATTAGTCAAATTCAGCTAACAAGGACGGATTAAGTCTTATAAGAAAAAAAGTTCAACCTATTAGTCAAATTCAGCTAACAAGGACGGATTAAGTCTTATAAGAAAAAAAGTTCAACCTATTAGTCAAATTCAGCTAACAAGGACGGATTAAGTCTTATAAGAAAAAAAGTTCAACCTATTAGTCAAATTCAGCTAACAAGGACGGATTAAGTCTTATAAGAAAAAAAGTTCAACCTATTAGTCAAATTCAGCTAACAAGGACGGATTAAGTCTTATAAGAAAAAAAGTTCAACCTATTAGTCAAATTCAGCTAACAAGGACGGATTAAGTCTTATAAGAAAAAAAGTTCAACCTATTAGTCAAATCCAGCTAACAAGGACGGATTAAGTCTTATAAGAAAAAAAGTTCAACCTATTAGTCAAATCCAGCTAACAAGGACGGATTAAGTCTTATAAGAAAAAAAGCTCAACCTATTAGTCAAATCCAGCTAACAAGGACGGATTAAGTCTTATAAGAAAAAAATTCAACGTATTAGTCAAATCAAGCTAACAAGGACGGATTAAGTCTTATAAGAAAAAAAGTTCAACCTATTAGTCAAATCCAGCTAACAAGGACGGATTAAGTCTTATATGAAAAAAAGTTCAACGTATTAGTCAAATCCAGCTAACAAGGACGGGTTAAGACTTATAAGAAAAAAAGTTCAACCTATTAGTCAAATCCAGCTAACAAGGACGGATTAAGCCACGTAATAACACGCTCAGATCCCCTTTAGGACAAAAAAATGCTCCTCTGATGAACCAATTAAGAATATACGGTTCCGAATCCTCTTAACAAGGCTCAGGATACTGTTACCTGGGCATACCAATACTGTGGAAGGAGGAAGAGCTGGGCGTAAGGCGAGGAGGCTGCTTGGGGTCATAATCAGTCCTTTTTTATGTAACGAAGCGAAGTTATTGATCGAGGTGTTGCAAAGATCGGCTCCCAATACCTGATTAACCGTTTCCCAGGTAGTCAGGCTCAGGTTAATGATGCCGTACAGGTGTTTGGTGGCCCGAGTCTTACCTGTGACCTAATTGACGGACAGGTGGTGATTGGTGAGGTTAGGCTTTAAGGAAATGGTCGGTGTGTGTTTTCCGGCCTCATGCAGACTCCTTATGTTCGTAGATATGTGCGCTTGTAAGTGTGTAAGTGTGTGTATATTCATATTTATAAGTGTGTGTGTGTGTGTGTGTGTGTGTGTTTCTGTATGTCTGTTTGTCTGTCTGTCTGTATGTATGTATGTATGTGTATATTCATGTTTATAAGTGTGTGTGTGTGTGTGTGTGTGTGTCTGTGTGTCTGTCTGTCTGTCTGTCTATCTATCTGTATTCATTTCCCGTCGTGAGATATGTGGCAGAAAATGTATATTCTTTTTTATTCACATTTATTTATTATTTCATCCTGGGCAGTGCGTGATGGAGGGCTTGTTTAATTATTTTTTTTATCCTAGCGATCTTTGGATGACAAGTATTTACATTTCCCCCCGTTCTTTTATTTTAATTTATATTTCATGGACAGCAGCAGCGCGCGCGTGTGTGTGCGTGGCAGACTAATTTTATTTATTTATTTTTTTCAATAACGTGGCTTACAGTTGTGACACGTGTTTATATACGCACCCGTTATTTCCTTGCCAATTTGTTTATTTATTATTTATTTTATTTTTTTAGGCTCGCGTGGGGTGACACATACGCTGGGGGAAAAACATACAATAAAAAGTTTTCCGTGTTCACCCGTAGCAAGCAATCTTTTTCCTCGGGGGTGAAGTGGGGGGAGGTGCCGAGAGGTATGGGTGAGGTGTGGGTGGGTGAGGGGTGACGAGGGGTGTGGGTGAATTAGTGGGGAGAGGATGAGAGATATGGGTGAGCTGTGGGTGAATTAGTGGAGAGATAATGAGAGATATGAATGGGGGGCGGGGGTGGGGGCTAAAATTTTGGGTGCTCGGGGTTGCTAGCTTTCCCCCTTCCTTCCCGGCACTGAAAAAAATGGTTATGGGGTGATTCAGAGTGATAATTACCGTAAGCGACACACCCAATATCCAGGGAATGGCGGGGGAGCGGGGGAAGGAAGGGGGAAGGGAGGGGGAGGATGTGTTAGTGAAGGGGATGGTGGGGGGGAGGGGGTAAGTACTAGAGAATGGGAGGGGAAGAACAGTGAAGGAAAGGAGAGAGGGAAGACGTGTATGGTAGTATTATATGTGGTACTGGGAGGTAGGAATTGGTGGAGGAAGAAGAGAAGTAGGTAAAGATGGAGGAATAAAAAGTAGGAAGAGGAGAGGAGGAGGAGGAGGAGAAGAAGAAGAAGAGTACCAATAACAAGAACAAGAAGCAGAACAAGAACTAGAAGAAGAGAAACAAAAAACAAGCAAAAAAACAAGAACAAGAACAAACAAACATAACAAGAACAATGACAAGAACAATAACAAAAAGAAAGGACTGACTCAACACATAACATAAATCTCAACACAGGACGAGGAGGAGAAGAAGAAGAAGAAGAGTACCAATAACAAGAACAAGAAGCAGAACAAGAACTAGAAGAAGAGAAACAAAAAAACAAGCAAAAAAACGAACAATAACAAAAAGCTTAACAAGAGCATTGACGAGCAACACACACCACACACAACACAACACAAGAAACACACATGCGGTCATCCAGGTCTCAGGGTCAACCATCAATCATCCCGCCTTGCAACGCCGTAATAGATAGATATATATTGACCACAACTTACAATAAAAATCGCATCAATCTCTATTTTACAGAATGATCCAAAAACTAGCATTTCTTTAAAACTCAGAATGAAAACATACACGAAACAAAAACGCATCTGCTTCATGTGTTTCGCTTGCAGTTGTATTCCTTTCTCCCTCCCCCGAGTAACAGTCAAGCGCATTTGGCATTCCAGAAGCCGCGGGCGATGGAGTATTAATGTATTCAAGTTAGCGTCATCGATCGCCGTGTCACATGTACATCGCCCGCTCTCCACGGTGTCATCTCTGTGTTTTTTTACGAATTCGTCAGTGATCTTTTATTTACGAGTAGTTCCTTCCACAAATAGTCCTTGGCCTTGCTCAAGATGTGGATGTCTGCCGGTACACTGATGCGGTGCTCTGTCTGGGTCAAGGCGCTAAGAAGTTTGTTTTATTCAAATGTGTGTGCTGTGTGTCTGGTCCGCGCGCCCTGATGCCTCGTTCTTAGTCTATGCGAATATGATAAAGAGTTCACCTTATTGCCGCTACAAATGTGTCTGTGGTCTTTATCTGTGCTTATCCTGTTTTTCTGTTCCGTGCTCTGATGCTGGACCCTCAATCTTTACGAATATGCTTGAGATTTTGCTTTATTTCCACTACAAACACTACCTATTCTGTGTTTGTGTTTCGCGCTCTCTAATCTCTACGAACATGCCAACTAAAGACTCTGTTACTTCTACATATGCTGCGTCCTTTCTCTAATGCTGTGTGCGCCTCAATCTTTACGAATATCCTGGAGATTTTTCTTTACTACCTCTACAAATACTGTTCCCATGCTCTCTCTCCTCTCCGCTCTCCAATACTACCCCTTCAATCTTTACGAATTTGCTAACTAAAAACTTCATTACATCTACGAATGCTGTGCTTATCCTGTGCGTTCCAGCCTGTCAGATTCCGGCTCGTTTTTCTTTTTTATTATGAATTCTGCAAAGATTTGATTTCATTGTCCAAACTTAGGCGTCCACTTCGCTTGGCTTGGCTTGGCTTGTCGGGAGGCCGTTCAAGGCTGTCCGTCATACTTCGTTTACTTTTTTTTTACAACAAAGGAGGCAGCTCAAGGGCACAAAAAAAGGAAACAGTAATAAAAAAAGGCCGCTACTCTCTGCTCCTACAAAAGAGAATCAAAAGAGGTAGCCGAAAGAGGGGTCAGTTTCGGGAGGAGAGGTGTTCTGATACCCGTTGTCGAGTGAATTTCATCTACATTTTTCTCTCCTCCATTCTGTTCACCTATTTTCTCCATTTCACCTATAATTTCTTCGCCTCTTCTTTCCTTGCCCATCTTTTCTCCTCCATTTCATCACATTTTCCTCGCCTAAAACCTCCGTACCTATCTTCTCTCCTCACTTTTGCTAACCTTTCTCAATCCTCCTTCCTAATAGTTTCCTCCCCCCGTCCCCATCTACTCCCTTCCCCTCTTTTCCATCCTCCCCCACCTCCCCTCCCCTTCCCTCCACTCCCCCCACCCCCTCCCCTCCCCTTGCAATCCAAGTGACCTTCTCCGACCTGACTCGCGTAATTTAGAATTTAACATTTTTTAACAGTATATTTAATGCGTTCTGAATGTCAGACTAAATTATTATTTTTTTTTATTTAATTATAACTCTCTCCTTTTTCTTCATCGAGGCGTGCGAACATTGAAAAATCTAAATACATTTTGTTCAGCAGGGAATGTGTCCGCGCGCCTTCCCTGGATATTTATCACGCCTGGGCAACAACGGTTTACAGTCCTTCCTCGTACCTGCGCTGAGATTACAACACTGTGCCGCCAGTCACAACGCTGTGCCGCCAGTCACAACGCTGTGCCGCCAGTCACAACGCTGTGCCGCCAGTCACAACGCTGTGCCGCCAGTCACAACGCTGTGCCGTCAGTCACAACGCTGTGCCGCCAGTCACAACGCTGTGCCGCCAGTCACAATGCTGTGCCGTCAGTCACAATGCTGTGCCGTCAGTCACAACGCTGTGCCGCCAGTCACAACGCTCTACCGCCAGTCACAACGCTGTGCCGTCAGTCACAACGATGTGTCGCCAGTCACAATGCTGTGCCGTCAGTCACAATGCTGTGCCGCCAGTCACAACGCTGTGCGGCCAGTCACAACGCTGTGCCGTCAGTCACAATGCTGTGCCGTCAGTCACAACGCTGTGCCGTCAGTCACAACGATGTGTCGCCAGTCACAATGCTGTGCCGTCAGTCACAACGCTGTGCCGCCAGTCACAACGCTGTGCCGCCAGTCACAACGCTGTGCCGCCAGTCACAACGCTGTGCCGCCAGTCACAACGCTGTGCCGCCAGTCACAACGCTGTGCCGCCAGTCACAACGCTGTACCGTCAGTCACAACGCTGTGCCGCCAGTCACAACGCTGTGCCGCCAGTCACAACGCTGTGCCGCCAGTCACAACGCTGTGCCGCCAGTCACAATGCTGTGCCGTCAGTCACAACGCTGTGCCGCCAGTCACAACGCTGTGCCGCCAGTCACAACGCTGTACCGTCAGTTACAACGCTGTGCCGCCAGTCACAACCCTGTGCCGCCAGTCACAACGCTGTGCCGCCAGTCACAACGCTGTGCCGCCAGTCTCAACGCTGTGCCGCCAGTCACAACGCTGTGCCGCCAGTCACAACGCTGTGCCGCCAGTCACAACACTGTGCCGCCAGTCACAACGCTGTGCCGCCAGTCACAACGCTGTGCCGCCAGTCACAACGCTGTGCCGCCAGTCACAACGCTGTGCCGCCAGTCACAACGCTGTGCCGCCAGTCACAACGCTGTGCCGCCAGTCTCAACGCTGTGCCGCCAGTCACAACGCTGTGCCGCCAGTCACAACGCTGTACCCCCAGTCACAACGCTGTGCCGCCAGTCACAACGCTGTGCCGCCAGTCACAACGCTGTACCCCCAGTCACAACGCTGTGCCGCCAGTCACAACGCTGTGCCGCCAGTCACAACGCTGTGCCGCCAGTCACAACGCTGTACCCCCAGTCACAACGCTGTGCCGCCAGTCACAACGCTGTACCGCCAGTCATAACGCTGTGCCCCCAGTCACAACGCTGTGCCGCCAGTCACAACGCTGTACCGCCAGTCACAACGCTGTGCCGCCAGTCACAACGCTGTGCCGCCAGTCACAACGCTGTACCCCCAGTCACAACGCTGTGCCGCCAGTCACAACGCTGTACCGCCAGTCACAACGCTGTGCCGGCAGTCACATCGCTGTGCCGCCAGTCACAACGCTGTACCGCCAGTCACAACGATGTGCCGGCAGTCACATCGCTGTGCCGCCAGTCACAACGCTGTGCCGCCAGTCACAACGCTGTGCCGCCAGTCACAACGATGTGCCGGCAGTCACAACGATGTGCCGGCAGTCACATCGCTGTGCCGCCAGTCACAACGCTGTGCCGCCAGTCACAACGCTGTGCCGCCAGTCACAACGATGTGCCGGCAGTCACATCGCTGTGCCGCCAGTCACAACGCTGTGCCGCCAGTCACAACGCTGTGCCGCCAGTCACAACGATGTGCCGGCAGTCACATCGCTGTGCCGCCAGTCACAACGCTGTACCGCCAGTCACAACGATGTGCCGGCAGTCACATCGCTGTGCCGCCAGTCACAACGCTGTGCCGCCAGTCACAACGCTGTGCCGCCAGTCACAACGCTGTACCGCCAGTCAGAGCACTGTGCCGCCAGTCACAACGCTGTACCGCCAGTCAGAGCACTGTGCCGCCAGTCACAACGCTGTGCCGCCAGTCAGAGCACTGTGCCGCCAGTCACAACGCTGTACCGCCAGTTAGAGGACTGTGCCGCTACTCACAATGCTGTACCGTCAGTCAGAGCACTGTGCCGCCAGTCACAACGCTATGACGCCAGTGACAACCCTGTGCCGCCAGTCACAACGCTGTGCCGCTAGTCACAACGCTGTGCCGCCAGTCACAACGCTGTGCCGCCAGTCACAATGCTGTGCCGCCGGTCACAACGCTGTGCCGTCGGTCACAATGCTGAGCTGCCAGTCACAACGCTGTGCCGTCGGTCACAACGCTGTGCTGCCAGTCACAACGCTGTGCCGTCGGTCACAACGCTGTGCCGTCAGTCACAAAGCTGTGATGCCAGTCACAACGCTGTGCCGCCAGTCAGAGCACTTTGCCGCCAGTCACAACGCTGTGCCGCCAGTCACATCGCTGTGCCGCCAGTCACAACGCTGTGCCGCCAGTCAGAGCACTTTGCCGCCAGTCACGACGCTGTGCCGCCAGTCAGAGCACTTTGCCGCCAGTCATAACGCTGTGCCGCCAGTCACAACGCTGTGCCGCCAGTCACATCGCTGTGCCGCCAGTCACATCGCTGTGCCGCCAGTCACAACGCTGTGCCGCCAGTCACAACGCTGTGCCGCTAGTCAGAGCACGGCCGCCAGTCACAACGCTGTGCCGCCAGTCACAACGCTGTGCCGCCAGTCAGAGCACGGTGCCGCCAGTCACAACGCTGTGCCGCTAGTCAGAGCACGGTGCCGCCAGTCACAACGCTGTGCCGCCAGTCACAACGCTGTGCCGCCAGTCACAACGCTGTGCCGCCAGTCACAACGCTGTGCCGCTAGTCAGAGCACGGTGCCGCCAGTCACAACGCTGTGCCGCCAGTCACAACGCTGTGCCGCCAGTCACAACGCTGTGCCGCCAGTCACAACGCTGTGCCGCTAGTCAGAGCACTGTGCCGCCAGTCACAACGCTGTGCCGCCAGTCACAACGCTGTGCCGCCAGTCACAACGCTGTGCCGCTAGTCAGAGCACGGTGCCGCCAGTCACAACGCTGTGCCGCCAGTCACAACGCTGTGCCGCCAGTCACAACGCTGTGCCGCCAGTCACAACGCTGTGCCGCCAGTCACAACGCTGTGCCGCTAGTCAGAGCACGGTGCCGCCAGTCACAACATTGTGCCGCCAGTCACAACGCTGTGCCGCCAGTCACAACGCTGTGCCGCCAGTCACAACGCTGTGCCGCTAGTCAGAGCACGGTGCCGCCAGTCACAACACTGTGCCGCCAGTCACAACGCTGTGCCGCCAGTCACAACGCTGTGCCGCATGTCACAACGCTGTGCCGCCAGTCACAACGCTGTGCCGCCAGTCACAACGCTGTGCCGCTAGTCAGAGCACGGTGCCGCCACTGAAAACGTTGCTGCGGCATTAATTTGTTTATTTCTCGGCTTAGGACAAAGGAACCAGCAATGTCCTTTTCACTGTTCTCAGGATTGCCAACACCGAAATGGACTTGACAAATAAAAATATTTTCCTAGCACACCAAGCTCTGCCTTCCTAACAATTTTATGTCAGCGTCACCCACTCCGCCGCGCAACAGGCAACACGACTGCTGGCCTCCTTTAGACTCCGGTATGTTCCAGTCGGCACAGAGCCAATTGTTCATTCCATTGCAGGTTGCCGGAGAGGATCTGAGGAGGGCAGAGAATATAATCACGAGTATCACAGCACCGTCTTTATTAATGAGTGAAGGGACTCATCATACGGGCACCGGTCATTGACAGCGGCCCACACAGAACGCCGAGGGAAGGAGACACGAGGCAGGGCACAAAGGATACACGTTCAACACTAATTTCTAGTTTAAAATTCCCGGTAGCAGCGGGGATCATGTTTCTTAATGGTCCCCCCAAGCGAGAAAAATGAGAAAAAATCACCCCTCACACAGACCATTTCATAATAATATCAAAGGATTTGGTATCAGATTATGTATCATCTATTTTGGGGGGTTAAATCATGGCACAAATTTGGCCCGTCGTTGCTACACGGTAAAGCCACAAATTTGGCCCGTCGCTGCTACATGGTAAAGCCACAAATTTGGCCCGTCGTTGCTACATGGTAAAGCCACAAATTTGGCCCGTCGCTGCTACATGGTAAAGCCACAAATTTGGCCCGTCGCTGCTACACGGTAAAGCCACAAATTTGGCCCGTCGCTGCTACACGGTAAAGCCACAAATTTGGCCCGTCGCTGCTACACGGTAAAGCCACAAATTTGGCCCGTCGCTGCTACACGGTAAAGCCACAAATTTGGCCCGTCGCTGCTACACGGTAAAGCCACAAATTTGACCCGTCACTGCTACCGGGTTGACAGGTTCCTC
The DNA here is from genome assembly GCF_024679095.1 of Eriocheir sinensis. NCBI lineage: Eukaryota > Metazoa > Arthropoda > Malacostraca > Decapoda > Varunidae > Eriocheir > Eriocheir sinensis. The sequence continues at coordinate 8,195,209 of NC_066576.1, forward strand.
ACAGTACAGCAACTCTCAAGGGCAGGGCCATATTTTTAAACATTTCTGCACCCAAGAACACGTAATTAACTAGTCTTTCGTGTGAGTTTAGGGCATTTCCAGGGGTACTTTTATGACCCTGGTGGTAGTCTGAGCGTATTTTAAGACATTTCGTCGCCCAAGAACACATATTTGACAAAGCTTTCGTAGGAGTTTTGGGCATTTCCAGGAGTAGTTTTATGGCCCTGGTGGTAGTTTGACCCTTCTTCTGTGCCGTGAACCTAAGAAACCCAAATTTGACAAGGCTTTCATAGGAGTTTTGGGCATTTCCAGGAGTAGTTTTATGGCCCTGGTGGTAGTTTGACCCTTCTTCTGTACCGTGAACCTAAGAAACCCAAATTTGACAAGGCTTTCATAGGAGTTTTGGGCATTTCCAGGAGTAGTTTCATGACCCTGGTGGTAGTTTGACCCTTCTTCTGTGCCGTGAACCTAAGAAACCCAAATTTGACAAGGCTTTCATAGGAGTTTTGGGCATTTCCAGGAGTAGTTTTATGACCCTGGTGGTAGTTTGACCCTTCATCTGTACCGTGAACCTAAGAAACCCATATTTGACAAGGCTTTCATAGGAGTTTGGGGCGTTTCCAGGAGTAGTTTCATGACCCTGGTGGTAGTTTGACCCTTCTTCTGTACCGTGAACCTAAGAAACCCAAATTTGACAAGGCTTTCATAGGAGTTTTGGGCATTTCCAGGAGCGGTTTTATGACCCTGGTGGTAGTTTGACCCTTCTTCTGTGCCGTGAACCTAAGAAACCGATATTTGACAAGGCTTTCATAGGAGTTTTGGGCATTTCCAGGAGCAGTTTCATAACCCTGGTGGTAGTTTGACCCTTCTTCTGTACCATGAACCTAAAGAAACACTCATTATAACCCGACTGACCCCCTCTTGGACCTTTAGAAATAGTTGACGTGAGAAGGGAAAGTATCTTATCATTCCTACCCCATTAATCAAGGCGGGGAGGCCGAGTTGCGTGCCGAGACACTCTTCAGCAATATCCACAGACTTGATTTGTAAATAGTGTTCTTGCGTCGCCTCACACCGCGGCCTTTCCACAGCCGGGTACTAAAATGCTGGCGTGCCTTTAATTATTGAGGGGTTCATTACGGGCCTGTGGCAAGCCTGGAGGAGACCCATGAATATTTTGCTGGACGCTAACCACAAAAAGACACAAGAAGAAGTATAGTGCAGTCATCCAGAGCTCAGTGTTACGAGATGGATCAGGAGTAGAAGGAAGAGAAGAAGAGGAGAAGGAGGAGGAGGAGGAGGAGGAACACAAAGGAACACAAAAAAATAACAAACAATAGCAGATCTGATGGTCCTTACGAGACTGTTTGTGACAAGCTACACTAACTATCTAATCAAAGGTGGAAGATGAAGGACAGCGAAGGCGAAGGCGAAGGAGGAGGAGGAGGAGGAGGAGGAGGAGGATAAGGAACACAAAAGAACACAAAAAAAGAACAAACAATAGCAGATCTGATGGGTCCTTACGAGGCTGTTTGTGACAAGCTACACTAACTATCTAATCAAAGGTGGAAGATGAAGGACAGCAAAGGCGAAGGCGAAGGAGGAGGAGGAGGAGGAGGATAAGGAACACAAAAGAACACAAAAAAAGAACAAACAATAGCAGATCTGATGGGTCCTTACGAGGCTGTTTGTGACAAGCTACACTAACTATCTAATCAAAGGTGGAAGATGAAGGACAGCGAAGGCGAAGGCGAAGGAGGAGGAGGAGGAGGAGGAGGAGGATAAGGAACACAAAAGAACACAAAAAAGAACAAACAATAGCAGATTTGATGGGTCCTTACGAGGCTGTTTGTGACAAGATACACTAACTATATAATCAAAGGTGGAAGATGAAGGACAGCGAAGGCGAAGACGAAGGAGGAGGAGGAGGAGGAGGAGGAGGAAGGTTAGACAGATATAATGATAGAAAAATAAAGCATAAAATAAGTAGTTTAGTGAAAAGTTATGGTACAGAAAAGAGAAAATATTTGCAGGAGGCGAAAAATTATAATAAAGGAAAGGAAAAAGAAAACGAGGAAGACCGGACAGGAGAAAATAAAACACTGAAAAAAAATTAAAGTCGGTGAAAAAAAAATACGGCAAAGAATAAAACGGAAAAATTGCATCAAGAAAATGAGATCGTAAAATAATGCAAGAAAAAAAAACTAGTAATTGAAAAGTAGCGGAGGGGAAGGGGAGACTTGTCACACACACACACACACACACACACACACACACACACACACACACACACACACACACACACACACACACACACACACACACACATACGATCAAACGTGGCGTAGATATCAACGTTTTTTTCTCATTCTTTTCCTTTGTTTTCTTTTTTTTTATTGAGCTAACGACGTTGTTTTTTTTTCCTTTCTCTTACTGAGCCAAGGACGCTATTTTTTTTTTTCAGCCACTAATGATACTTTTCGTCTTCTTTATTCAGACAATTACTCGATTCTTTCACGGGGTCGACAAACTAAGTCCTTTCAACCATAGCGTGTGGAATTTTGACCCCAATTATCTATAGCGAAGGATGACCGAGTGACCTGCTTTCTCTCTCTCTCTCTCTCTCTCTCTCTCTCTCTCTCTCTCTCTCTCTCTCTCTCTCTCTCTCTCTCTCTCTCTCTCTCTCTCTCTCTCTCTCTCTCTCTCTCTCTCTCTCTTATGTCAATTCTCTATTTTCTGACGCGATCTAATTTTCTAATTTTTTCATCAGAGCTCTAGGACGTTCGACTGTACACTTTCAAGTCACTGTGGAACGGCAACAGGTCTTCCATCAGAAAACCACGCCAGTATTGAAAAAAATGACTGACGACCCACGAAGTGCCTGCGGGTTGCGCCCCCGCAGGACTGCGCGTAGAACAACACAGGTTATCTGGCAATAACGCCCCTTTTTTCACACCAACGCCGCTAACTCGCTTTTTTTGGACGTGTTTGTTAGTTGAAGCCCACAAGGAAATATATTGCCAGTGTGGTCGTCCATGATGGGCCCTCTCTTCAGCGAAGAGGCCCCTCAAGACAACAAGAACTCCTCTAAAAAGAACCTAGCAAAAAAAAAAGAAGAAACTCGAAAGAAGAAACCTAGCGGAACCTCATGCAATTTAACTCATTGGACATCAAGAGGGAAAATCTTTATACCTGTCAAACCCAAAGTTCACTTAACTTAATTGAAAAAGGTAACCGTTTTTACCGGTAATGAATGGTCACAAAACAGGCCCGTTAAGGAGAGCGTGCGTCCGCCTGTCACCCCCAGTACTGGCTCGTGGAAAGGTCACACGCGCTCACCGGACGTTGGCACCATTAATAGTGGAGCATGAGACACATCCACCCCGGGAAGAGCCGAGAGAGTACAGATTTGTTGGGTAATTGTGCAGCCAGCAAGGCGAACCAGATGACCAACTTCAAGGTCGGTATTTTAAGACACTCACCTCTCACATCAGCCATTTCTAAAGGTCAAAGAGGGGGTCGATTGAGTTATAATGAGTGTTTCTTCAGGTTCACGGCACAGAAGAAGGGTCAAACTACCACCAGGGTCATAAAACTACTCCTGGAAATGCCCACAACTCCTACGAAAGCCTTGTCAAATATGTGTTTCTTTAGGTTCACAGTACAGAGACTCCTACGAAAGCCTTGTCAAATATGTGTTTCTTTAGGTTCACAGTACAGAGGAAGGTCAACCACCACCAGGTCATAAACTACCCTGAAGCCTTGTCAAATATGTGTACTTGGGCGACGGAATGTTTAGTAATACGGCCGTAAGTATTTATCAGGATTGCTACGAACATTCACCTCAGAAAGCTACCTCGTAATCTTTCTTTTGGGGAAGTCCTGTACACTCACACACAGCGGTACTTCCAGCAGTTGAATGATCATGTTATCTATTTTTATAAGAATACTTCATGTCTACTCTATATGAAACGCTTGATTAACCCGGTAGCAGCAGGGATCATGTTTCTTAATGGTCCATCTAAGCGAGAAAAATGAGAAAAAATCATCACTCACACAAACCATTTAATAATATGTATCAAAGCATTTGTGATCAGATTATGTATCATCTATTTCTGGGGGTTTATATCATGGCACGAATTTGGCCCGTCGCTGCTACACGGTAAAGCCACAAATTTGGCCCGTCGCTGCTACACGGTAAAGCCACAAATTTGGCCCGTCGCGGCTACACGGTAAAGCCACAAATTTGGCCCGTCGCTGCTACACGGTAAAGCCACAAATTTGGCCCGTCGCTGCTACACGGTAAAGCCACAAATTTGGCCCGTCGCTGCTACACGGTAAAGCCACAAATTTGGCCCGTCGCTGCTACGCGGTAAATAACATTCGTTTTGAGAAGTGTCAGTCTCAAACAATAAAACACACTGGAATTAAGAGAGCGGCAGAGTAAGCATGAAAAATGATCTTATTGATGTATTTTCTCATGAACTTGGCAACATCCACACGAGGGCTCAGGTGTAGCCTTGACACCTGATATTTGTCTGAGGGAGCGCCGCCCACAACCAGCTGGCGGTTCTGTCAGCTATAGAGCGACAAAGCAAATTAGACCATTATACGCACTTTGACGGCAGCGCTGGCGTCAAACACTCGACGGAACGAGCGCCTGCAACCTGCACCAGTAATGTTTGGCTGCGGGCGTGACTCAGGGCCGCTTTCACAGTCACTTTGTTTGTTTTTATCGTTACCAGTGGCGGCGATCGACGCTATAGAATTTCCACGTAAAACTGGCCAATGGGGTAATGACGGCTGCGGGGTTAGCCCAGCCCCGCACCTTACCACACATTCTCAACACCTCTCGCTTCCTCTGCAGCCGCCACCACCCCACTGGCCAGTTTCACGTGGAAAACTATAGCGTCGATCGCCGCCATTGGTAACGATCAAAGCAAACACAACGACTGTGAAAGCGGCCCTCAATCACTGCCTCACACGAACCCTGGTCTGTAATACTCCCCTGATGACATGCCTTCATGAATTACAAGCCTTGACCTGTAATGTGTGTTTGGGTGATCTTTTATCATTAGGGAACCGTCTCTTTAACTAGGGTGTTGCCATGGATGGAGTGCAGAGTCACCCGAACATCAAATTAACATTATCTCCATATGAATGTTTGTTTGGTGAAGTGACATAAACAAACAACAAACGTTAGTCTGCTTCAGCACGGTCACTTTTTAAACACAGCTTCAACGCACGGCACCAGAACCACGCTCGGCCAGGCAGAGAGCAGACAAACCCCTGCACGGCCAACTCTCCCTGGCCGGGGCTTGCGGGGGTCTCTGGCCACGTGTTCTAATGAGTGTTTCTTTAGGTTCACGGTACAGAACAAGGGTCAAACTACCACCAGGGCCATAAAACTACTTCTGGAAATGCCCAAAACTCCTACGAAAGCCTTGTCAAATGAATGTTTCTTTAGGTTCACGGTACAGAACAAGGGTCAAACTACCACCAGGGCCATAAAACTACTTCTAGAAATGCCCAAAACTCCTACGAAAGCCTTGTCAAATGAATGTTTCTTTAGGTTCACGGTACAGAACAAGGGTCAAACTACCACCAGGGTCATAAAACTACTTCTGGAAATGCCCAAAACTCCTACGAAAGCCTTGTCAAATGAATGTTTCTTTAGGTTCACGGTACAGAGGAAGGGCCGACGAAACGAAACTTTCCAGCTTTTCAAATGCGGCCTCGATAGATTTATGGACAGTGACGGAAGATTGTGAATAACCGGGATAGATTGATGGACAGTGACGGAAGATTGTGAATAACCGGGATAGATTGATGGACAGAGACGGAAGATTGTGAATAACCGGGATAGATTTATGGACAGTGACGGAAGATTGTGAATAACCGGGATCCCCCAAGAACACTCATTTGACAAGGCTTTCGTAAGAGTTGTGGGCATTTCCAGGAGTAGTTCTATGACCCTAGTGATAGTGTGACCCTTCCTCTGTACCATGAACCTGTAGAAACACTCATTAGAACCCGATTGACCCCCTCTTTGACCTTTAGAAATATATAATGTGAGAAGCGAAAGTCTTGTCATACCGCCCATTCTGCCTCTTTCTGTCTCTTTCTGTCTATTTTCCCGTCTTTCTACCCTTCCCTGTCCTCCTCCTTCGATCGTCCAGCCTCCCGTGACTCGCCTTCCGCCACGCCACCGTCGGCCCAGCACGGTCGCGGCTCGCAGGTACAGTCTCGCACGCCGCCGCCCGTCGCCCGCCGCCCCGCTGCCCGCCACCGCGAAGATAAAAAACAAACAAACTAAGCGGAACACAGAGGGAAGACGGACACAAGAGCTACCGGAAGGATAAAGATGAACACGAAACATAAAAGAGATGGTCACAAGAGCTAAAATGAACAGGGAAATTAACAAAAAAAGATAATTAAATGAAGCAAAGGGATGAACATTAGAACAACAGGAAGCATAACGAAGATGAAAACGAAACCTAAGGAGATCGCGGGGAAAAGATGGACATAGTAGCCAAAAGGAACAGATTTACTAGGAGAGAAAAAAAATAACCTAACCGGACCACAGAGGAGTGAACACAGAAGCTACAGGAAGCATAAAAAGATGAAGAGGAAACCTAAAGAGAGAACTGAGAGAAGATTGTTACTAGAGCGAAAAAAAACAGGAAGAAGAAGAAAAAAAAATCTACAGAGCACTGAGAAAAAATTGTTACAAGAGTGGAAAAAAAAACAGGAAGAAGAAGAAAAAAAATACAGAGAGCACTAAGAAAAGATTGTTTCAAGAGCGGAAAAAAAACAGGAAGAAGAAGAAAAAAGAAATCTACAGAGAGCACTAAGAAAAGATTGTTACAAGAGTGGAAAAAAAACAGGAAGAAGAAGAAAAAAAGAAATCTACAGAGAGCACTAAGAAAAGATTGTTACAAGAGCGGAAAAAAAACAGGAAGAAGAAGAAAAAAGAAATCTACAGAGAGCACTAAGAAAAGATTGTTACAAGAGTGGAAAAAAACAGGAAGAAAAAGGAAATAAAGAAAACACTGAGAAAAAGACGATTATAAGAGCTAACAGGAAGAACATGTTAGCGAAACGTAGGGAAAGCACAGAGGAAAATAAATACACATCGCAGGAGTTAGAGCGAACAGAAAAAAAGACTGAAATTAAATAAACAAAGCACAGGAAAAAAATTTATCGGCAACAGAATGAAAGTTACAGAAAGTGAACAGAACAGTTAAAAATGAGACCTAATTAAAGAGAACAGGAAAAATAGTTACAATTACAAAAAGTTTAAAGGAAGATGAAAACAAGAGAGAGAGAGAGAGAGAGAGAGAGAGAGAGAGAGAGAGAGAGAGAGAGAGAGAGAGAGAGAGAGAGAGAGAGAGAGAGAGAGAGAGAGAGAGAGAGAGAGAGAGAGAGATGAGGTGAAAAGAAACGAAATTAAATTAAAGGAGAAAACCGATACGAAACAGAGAAAAAAACGATGGAAACAGAGGAAACAGGGAGTGGAGAGAAGAGGGAAACCAGACTAAAGGAAGCAAAGAGAATATGGAAACGAGATGGAAATAGAGAGAGCAGAGAAAAGGTTGAAACAAGACCTGCACGGGGAAGAGAGGACGCAGGAAACAAATGATACAGAAAACAATTAGAAGACTTGAAAAAATGACCGAGAGGATACAGATACAGGGAGGAGGAACAAAATATAGAAACAGCAGAAAGAGAGAATACGGAAAACAAATGAGAAAGGAAATGATGAAGAAAACAGTGAAGAGAGCTGGAAAAAGTATCAGAATTACACAGAAAGGAGAAACAAAATGTACAATAACGGAGACAAAGTATATGAAAACCTAACTTAGATAGAACGAAGATTTGAAACTGAAATCATAAAGAAGCAGACAAGAACAAGAGGGAAATAAATAAAATGATGGAAAGTTGCATAGTAAAAAATAGAAGACTCGTACGGCAAAAAGAAAATACAAAGACAACAGAAAGAGCAAGAAAAGAAAGCCAAATAGAAAACAAAAAGAGAATGGTGGAGAAACAAAATATAGAAATAGCAGAGAGATAATACGGGAAACGAATGAGAGAGGAAATAATGAAGAAAACAGTCAAGAGAGCTGAAAAAAGCATCAAAATTACACAGAAAGGAGAAACAATATAAAAAAACGGGTGACAGAAAATATATGAAAACCTTTCCTAGATAGAACGAAAATTTGAACCCGAAATCAAAGAAGCAGACAAGAGATAACTTCAACACCTGAACAAGAGGGAAAGAAATAAAATGATGGAAAGTGACATAGTAAAAAATAGAAGACTCGTACGGCAAAAAGAAAGTACAAAGACAACAGAAAGAGCAAGAAAAGAAAGCCAAATAGAAAACAAAAAGAGAAAGTGGAGTGCAGTAGGTGGTTCAAAGAGTGAAGACAAGCGTGACAGAAAAATGCGTCAAAATAAAATAGATTAAAGAAAAGAAGAAAAGAAATGAATTCTAAGACTACCAAAGTGAAATAAATTAAAACAAATACGTGGAATAGATGATAAAGTAAAAGATTAACGGGGTATAGATATAGACGAAAAAGAACAATAGATATATCCACACGGAGACATTGATAAGTGAACGGAACAAAGAAAAATAATACAAAACAAAAAACAAAAATGCAAATACTAGAACAGGCGACTCCCAGAAGTTATACAAGAAAAGTTAAATAAAGAGAAAGAGCTACATTGTGAACAGCGCCGAACTGACAAACTCTGACAAAAGAAAGTAAAACAAGACGTGAAAATACATAGAATTAAAAATGGAAATAATATAACTGGTGACCCGCAAAAATATATACCCCAAAAAAGTGCTTCATTATGATCAACAAATTACCGATACGAATGGGGAAGGAAAATCGATGAACCTGGAGATGAAAATAAAAATGGAAATAATATAACAGGCGACCCTCAAAAATATATACCGAAAAATGTGTTCAACAAATAACCGATACAGATTGGGAAAGAAAATATATGAACTTGGAGATGAAAATACAATGAAAAAAATGACGATACCGAAGTAGGCGAGATATGATAAGCTGAGAAATTAGACAAAAGACAGATAGCAGAGGACACGAGATAAGACACTCAACGAAATGGGAGATGAACCTGTAAACCTCAAAATGAAAATACCAAAATAGCTGACTTTTGAAGACATGAGAAATAGGAGACAGGAAAGAGAACAGCAGAGATGGAGATAAGTCGATGAAACGGGAGATGAAACTATGAAAGAGAAAAGGCAAATAATGGAAAGGGGAGGTGATTAAAAATACCAAAATAGGTAACTTTTGAAAACATGAGAAATGGGAGATAGAGGAAAGAGAACAGTAGAGATGAAGATAAGTCGATGAAACGGGAGATGAAACTATGAGAGAGGAAAGGCAAATAATGGAAAGGGGAGGTGATTAAAAATACCAAAATAGGTAACTTTTGAAAACATGAGAAATGGGAGATAGAGGAAAGAGAACAGCAGAGATGGAGATAAGTCGATGAAACGGGAGATGAAACTATGAGAGAGAAAATGCAAATAATGGAAAGGGGAGGTGATTAAAAATAAACACGAGAAAGGTAAGATAAAATAATGGAATTGAAGAAGGGAACAGACACTGGAGGAGAGAAAACAAAACAAAGTAAAGAAACGTTAGATTGAAATAGAGTGATCGAGCAGATGGCTATAAAATAAAAGAAAAATGTGGGATACAAAGAAAGCAAGAGATATACAGCATCCAGCAGGGGACAGCGGATATAGAGACCATGGAAACGATACAGGACAATCCAGGGAGCAAAAACAAGGACAGGAACAGGTGACAGGTAAAGATATAAAGAAAATGTTGCAAAACGAGTGAAAGTGAGTGTGACTGACCCTGCAGACAGAGCTTGTTTAGAAATACGAAACATAAAAAAACAGGAGTAAAAATATGGACAGGTAAAAATATAGAGAAAAATGCTGCAATACAAATGAAAGTGAGTGTGAAACTTTGACCAAGCAGACAGAGCTTGTTTAAAAATACGAAACAGAGAAAAAACAAACCAGAGGAGTAAAAACAGGGAGATAAATAAGTTTGCAGGTAAAACAGGTAAAAATAAAGAGAAAAATGCTGCAATACAAATAAAAGTGAGCGTGAAACCTTGACCATGCAGACAGAGCTTGCTTAAAAATACGTAACAGAGGAAGGTATTTGAAGTAGTAGTGTTGGTGACAGGTTGAAATTAGGAAAAAGGTCAGATGAGAGTGAGACTTGGAGATGCTGTTGAAAAATGCTAAGATGAACAGTAGTGAGAGTAAACTGACCACCAAACAAAACTTGCTTTAAAAATGTGACGCAGAGGAAAGATTCGAAAGAAGTGAAGTGTTGGTGACAGGTTGAAATTAGGAAAAAGGTCAGATAAGAGTGTGAGACTTGGAGATGCTGATGAAAAATGCTAAAATGAACAGTAGTGAGAGGAAAGTGACCACCAAACAAAACTTGCTTTAAAAATGTGACGCAGAGGAAAGATTCGAAAGAAGTGAAGTGTTGGTGACAGGTTGAAATTAGGAAAAAGGTCAGATGAGAGTGAGACTTGGAGATGCTGTTGAAAAATGCTAAGATGAACAGTAGTGAGAGGAAAGTGACCACCAAACAAAACTTGCTTTAAAAATGTGACGCAGAGGAAAGATTCGAAAGGAGTGAAGTGTTGGTGACGGATGTGTGTTTATTGAAAGGTGAGATACAAGTGAGAATGCAGAAAAAAATAAAGAAAGAAGAAAAAATAAATTAAGACGAGTAATGGAAGTGACAGAAAAGAACAGCAGACAAAACTTGCTTGAAAAGAGAAAGTACAGATGAACGTGAACACGAACTTTGGTGAAGCATAAATGAGAAATTCAGTAAAAAAAAAAAGTAAAAAAAAGGCAATATCAAGATGAGTAATGGAAGCAAGAGAAAAAAAACAGCGGTAGAACTTGCTTTAAAAAATGAAACAACATATGAAAAGTAGCATTAAATTCAGAGAAACATAAATGACAAGTAAAATAGCCAGAAGAAAAAAGACATTGAGTAAAGTAATGGAAGGAAAGAAAAGAACAGCTTATAGAACATTATTTAAAAAAAAAGGGAATTAACAGATAGAGAACATGGAATTTAGGGTAACATATATGACCGGTAAAATTTAAGAGAAAGGTGAGGTAGGAGAGTGACAGAGCAGACGAGAAGACATTAATAACTTATAGAGATTAATGAGAGAAACAAAAGTAGAAAATACAGGAAAACCAAATAAAGTATGAAATAGAGTAGAAATTAAGTATAGAGGAGATAACATAAACAGTGCAAAAAATGAATGAAAAAGTAGATTGACACAGCAGACGAGAAGACATTAATACCTTATAGAGATTAATGAGAGAAACAAAAGTAGAAAACAGGAAAACCAAATAAAGTATGAATTAGTGTAGAAATTAAGTATAGAGGAGATACCCTAAACAGTGCAAAAAATGAATGAAAAAGTAGATTGACACAGCAGACCAGAAGACATTAATACCTTATAGAGATTAACGATAGAAACAAAAGTAGAAAACAGAGGAAAAACAAATGAAGGTATATTGTATGAAATAGTGTAGAAATTAAATATAAACATAAACAGTGCAAAAAAAAATGAAAAACAGTGTAGTAGTGGAGAGTATGAGGTTTATTAAAATGAAGCTGTAGTGAAATACTTGAAAACAAAGGAACAAAAAGACGCTTACAAACACAGGTAAACGGAAAGTTGTGGAAAATGTATTGAAGGTAAGTTTGGAATAAAAAGAAATGGAAAAGAAAAATAAGATGAAAAATGTGGATTGTCAAGTACAGGAAGCAAAGAGGATTAGTAAGAAGGAAAAAACAGAGGCTTACAAACACAGGAAAACTTTAAAAAATGTTGAAAATGTAGTGAATGTTAGTGGGGAATTTAAAAAATGGAAAAGAAAAATAAGATGAAAAGTGTAGATTGTCAAGTATAGGAAACAAAGAGGATTAGTAAGAAGGAAAAAACAGACGCTTACAAACACAGGAAAACTTTAAAAATGTGGAAAATATAGCGAATGTAAGTTGGGGAATAAAAAAAATGGAAAAGGAAAATAAGATGAAAAGTGTAGATTGTCAAGTATAGGAAACAAAGAGGATTAGTAAGAAGGAAAAAACAGACGCTTACAAACACAGGAAAACTTTAAAAAACGTGGAAAAAATGGAAAGAAAAATAACATGAAAAGTGTAGATTGTCAAGTACAGGAAGCAAAGAGGATTAGTAAGAAAAAAAAGAATAGCGAACAAAGCCACAAAAGGAATGTAAATGAAAAAAAAACGACGAAAAATAAAGTGGTCGTAAAGCAGAAAAAAACTTAGAAAAAAACTGCCATAAAAAAAACGTAAAAGGCGATTATAATTAAAAAAAAAACTCGAACACTTGGACACAAAAACGAAACCACAAAAAGAAAAAAACGTTCGAGATAAAAAATAGTTACAGAAGAGAACATTGAGAAATAAAAGACAAAGACAAAACCAAGAAAAAACAACACCGTAAATAAAATAAAAAAGCAGAAATAAAAAAAGAAGTGGAAATAGATCCCACAAAAAAAAACATGAAAAAGAACAATGCGAAATATGGAGAAAGTAAAAAATATGACAAATAATGAGGAAGAATAGTAATTTTTTGTTTCCTTTTTTTTGTCTCCTTTGCGCTAAAAAAAAAATAATAATAAATAAAATAAAAAAAATACTAAAAAAAAAACTCAAAAAATACGAAAAGACTAAAATAAAAGGAAGTGAAATTTAATAAAACAATCAACCCATAAAAAAAGACCAATGAAGAATAATTAAAAAAAAGTGAGAATATAGAAAATAAACATAAATAAGAGAAACATAGAAAACAAAGTAATAAAAAAACAGAAATAAAACCTCGTCGTCTCGCTGTTCTCTCTTATTTCCCGTGTCGCCTGCCTACCCCCGAGAGAGAGAGAGAGAGAGAGAGAGAGAGAGAGAGAGAGAGAGAGAGAGAGAGAGAGAGAGAGAGAGAGAGAGAGAGGGGGGGGGGGGGGATATAATAGGGGGTGCAGGGGCCTAGGGAGGGAAGGAGAAGGAGAAGGGAAGGGGGGGGGGGGCAGAGGTACTGGTATCTCTTGTATAAGTTAACACGTAACCTTTTTTTTATGCGGTATTCTCTTGTTTCAACTTTGTGCTAATTAATGTGTGAGTGATGCTTTATCTTTAATTCTGCGGAGTATATATTGATGATGTATATTTTTAGAAAGCAGTGTTTTGTTTTTCTTTTTTTCTCTTTTTTTTCCACCTAATAAAACACCGTAATAATTAATAAGGAACACAGTCTCAGTTATCTCTTTCAAAGCATCCATCATCTCTGCTCAGCATTCATCATCTCTACACAGCATCCATCATCTCTGCACAGCATCCATCATCTCTACACAGCATCCATCATCTCTGCACACCATCCATCATCTCTGCACAGCATCCATCATCTCTGCACAGCATCCATCATCTCTACACAGCATCCATCATCTCTGCACACCATCCATCATCTCTGCACAGCATCCATCATCTCTACACAGCATCCATCATCTCTACACAGCATCCATCATCTCTGCACACCATCCATCATCTCTGCACAGCATCCATCATCTCTACACAGCATCCATCATCTCTACACAGCATCCATCATCTCTACACAGCATCCATCATCTCTGCTCAGCATTCATCATCTCTACACAGCATCCATCATCTCTGCACAGCATCCATCATCTCTGCACACCATCCATCATCTCTGCACACCATCCATCATCTCTGCACAGCATCCATCATCTCTACACAGCATCCATCATCTCTGCACAGCATCCATCATCTCTGCACAGCATCCATCATCTCTACACAGCATCCATCATCTCTGCACAGCATCCATCATCTCTACACAGCATCCATCATCTCTGCACAGCATCCATCATCTCTACACAGCATCCATCATCTCTGCACAGCATCCATCATCTCTGCACAGCATCCATCATCTCTACACACCATCCATCATCCCTGCACACCATCCATCATCCCTGCACAGCATCCATCATCTCTGCACAGCATCCATCATCTCTACACACCATCCATCATCCCTGCACAGCATCCATCATCTCTACACAGCATCCATCATCTCTGCTCAGCATCCATCATCTCTGCACACCATCCATCATCTCTACACAGCATCCATCATCTCTACACAGCATCCATCATCTCTACACAGCATCCATCATCTCTGCACAGCATCCATCATCTCTGCACAGCATCCATCATCTCTGCACAGCATCCATCATCTCTGCTTCACACCGTCCAAACATATTAAAGCTAATAATCAACACAGCCTCAGTCCTCCGCACATACCTTTTTGTTATATATGTAAGTGACCGTGTTCAATACAATTCCTCCTGTGCGCTGGTGCCGACACTAAACGTACCGGGACCCAGAACACCCGGGCCAGCGACGCCACTCTCCCAGCCCTTCAATCAGACCTCAACAAGAGTAGCCGACGGTGTGGGGGTGGGTGTTACGGGGCCGTGGCAAGTCCGCTGTACATTGGGTTTTCAACACGTAACAACTATGCAGTGATGGTTACCGGGACTTATTTTCAAGGCATAATTTATACCTAGCGCCGCACCCCTGTAACGGCAATGTCTAGCTTATTAGGCTGACAGACAAGCAAAAAGGAAGAATTCATTGGCCACCTCTTCGGATTCTTTACTGGAGCAGCGAGTAGCGGGCTTTTTTTATACTGTTTCCTTTTTTTGTGTGCCCTTGTTCTGTCTCCTTTGCTGTAAGAAGAAGAAAAAAAGATTAAATTATACCAGGTAGCCGCTGACCATAGTCCAAGCGGCCGCGTCTCCTCCCACAAACCTGCGCATGACTTGACCTGGTGTATATAGACTTGGGTTTTACCTTTTGTGTTCTCGCCCTAATAAGGCTATTCACTCCACGTCTAATGCTGCCGCGGCTTCTTTACTTAAGGCAATGAGGCGGCGATCAGGCGGCGCGTTAAGTGAGGGTGTGTTTGTTTGGGCATACTCTGTGTTACCGCCAAATTATCAGCGCGTCGAGGCGGCCTAAACACGGTGTAAGTGGAGGGCCTTCTAGACACGAGGCCCCACTATATCTTTAACAAAAATGTCCCCCGCTTGGCTGGTCTTTGTTGGGAGGTATTGGAATGATATCAATAACTCGCACACACAAAAAAAGTTCGTAATATCGGATTGCTGAGTGATCGTAATCGTCGGTGAGATATTGTCCATGCTATCAATAGTTATAATACTGATACTACTACTACTACTACTACTACTACTACTACTACTACTACTACTACTACTACTACTACTATTATTATTATTATTATTGTTATCATTATACGAGATGATGTATTCAATAGCTCATCCTCGGTAAAAGAAAAGCAAACACAATATTTAAAACACGTACGCGGCCTTCTTTTAATCATTAGTGACTTAATTTTCGATAATAATTCTACTTCTACTACTACTACTACTGCTCTTGTTGTTGCTGCTGCTGTTGCTGCTACTACTGCAAATACTACAACTACTACTAATATTACTACTACTACTATTACTTCTGCTACTACTAGTAATAATAATAATAATGATAATAATAATAATAAACAAAAGTAAAACGCGACTATAATGAAAAAAAAACCTGGAGACAAAAACGAAACCACAAAAAGAAAAACGTACGAGATAAAAATAGTTACAGAAGAGAACCGTGAACAATTACTACTACTATTACTACTACTACTACTACTACTACTACTACTACTACTACTATCACCACCACTAACTCTACTTTAACAACACAAACTACCACGACCATTATGTCTACAACAACTACACAGCCACACAACATAATCAGTGGAAAGTTATTGTCCCCGCGCTGAACACACCATGTAGATATAAACACACACACACACACACACACACACACACACACAGAGAAACACAAACACAAACACAAACACACACACACACGCACGCACATATCTACCGGTAAATAACAAATAACAAACATATAACGAAAAACACAAAAAAAAACTGTATCACTATAAATCCAGACAAATCCGCGAGCGCTAATAAATCCTCCTCAAATCAAGGCGATAATCCGAGGCAGCGAATGTATTGCAAACGAACGGAAATTAAGCAGAAATAAAAATGGATTACGCTAGTTTTTGACAGTTACGTAA
>NC_066576.1:8216501-8234001 GCF_024679095.1 Eriocheir sinensis
GTCTTCCTTGCTATAGATTTTTTTTTCTTTAATTTTCTAAGTAAGTTTCTCACCTGTGGGTTTTTTTCTGTTTTCGTTTCTCTGGTTTTCTGTTTTCTCTTTCTTTCAAGTTTATTTATATATTTATTTTAAGGCACCGGGAATATTAGAGTTTGTTTGGTTGTTTTTTTGTTACGGTTTGGGTCCAGTTCTTTTTAAGTTTTTTGTCCTTTTCGTGTTTTTTGTTGTTTATTTGTGTTTTCTTTTCCGCACTTCACACTGCACCTTTTCGTAATTGTCTCCAGATCATCACATTTCTGTTTTTAATCCCATCCACGGTGATAGATACTTTTCTTTGTTTTTTTTTTATCTGGTTCTTTTCTGTCCAAATTTTATGATTGTTCTAATGTATTTTCTATTTCGTCTGAAGAAATAGTAAGAGAAGAATAAGAAATAGGAAAAGGAGGTAAATGGGAAAAATTAGGGAGTAAATGATGGAAAAGAAGGGAATTTGGGTGTTAGAAATATTATGGAAAAATACGTTTGTTTGGTATTCTAAGGAAGGCAAATAACGAAAAAGAGTGTAATTAAAGATGAAAATCCATAAGGGAATTTGGGTGTTAGAACTATGATGGAAAAATACGTTTGTTTGGTATTTTTAGGAAGGCAAATAACGAAAAAGATTGGAATTAAAGATGAAAAACCATAAGGGAATTTGGGTGTTTGAAATATGATGGAAAAATACGTTTGTTTGGTATTCTTAGGAAGGCAAATAACGAAAAAGATTGTAATTAAAGATGAAAAACCATAAGGGAATTTGGGTGTTAGAAATATGATGGAAAAATACGTTTGTTTGGTATTCTTAGGAAGGCAAATAACGAAAAAGATTGGAATTAAAGATAAAAAAAACCATAAGGGATGATAACACAAGGAGACTAAAAAGAATTGGAGTTCGAGTGTAATGGAAATACAGTGAAGAAATAGTTATTGTGTTCGTTTTTTATTCTGAAGAAGAAAAAGTAATGAGGAAAAAAACAGAAGATAGAAAAAGAAAAATACGGAGAAGTAAAAAAAAATTAGTCAGGAATAGTACTCGAAATAGATACAGAAAAATGGTATACAACTCTTTGCTATCTTTGAGATGTTAAAGAAAAAGGAGAAACAAAAGAAAGTCTAGAAGCAGAGAAAAGCGAAAATGAGAAAGAGAAGAAACAGTAGAAGCGAAGTTAAGGAATATAGTAGAAATATATATCTAGAACGTATACAGCTGTTTGCTTTTCTGAAGAAGGAAAGAGAAAAGGAGAAACAAAAGAAAGTCTAGAAGCAGAGAAAGGCGAAAATGAGAAAGAGAAGATACAGTAGAAGCTTAGTTAGGGAATATAGTAGAAATATATATTTAGAACGTATACAGATGTTTGCTTTTCTGAAGAAGGAAAAGAAAAAAGGAGAAACAAAAGAATGTCTAGAAGCAGAGAAAGACGAGAATGGGAAAAAGAAGAAAAAGTGGAAGCGGAGTTAGGGAATATAGTAGAAATATATATCTAGAACGTTTGCTTTTCTGAAGAAGGAAAGAAAAAGGAGAAACAAAAGAATGTCTAGAAGCAGAGAAAGGCGAAAATGGGAAAGAGAAGAAACAGTAGAAGCTTAGTTAGGGAATGTAGTAGAAATATATATATCTAGAACGTATGTAGTTGTTTGCTTTTCTGAAGAAGGAAAAGAAAAAAGGAGAAACAAAAGAATGTCTAGAAGCAGAGAAAGACGAGAATGAGAAAGAGAAGAAAACGTCGAACCGGAGATAAGGAATATAGTAGAAATATATATGTAGAACGTATACAGCTGTTTGCTTTTCTGAAGAAGGAAAAGAAAAAAGGAGAAACAAAAGAAAGTCTAGAAGCAGAGAAAGGCGAAAATGGGAAAGAGAAGAAACAGTAGAAGCTTAGTTAGGGAATATAGTTGAAATATATATATCTAGAACGTATGTAGTTGTTTGCTTTTCTGAAGAAGGAAAAGAAAAAAGGAGAAACAAAAGAAAGTCTAGAAGCAGAGAAAGACGAAAATGAGAAAGAGAAGAAACAGTAGAAGCGAAGTTAAGGAACATAGTAGAAATATATATCTAGAACGTATACAGCTGTTTGCTTTACTGAAGAAGGAAAAGAAAAAAGGAGAAACAAAAGAATGTCTAGAAGCAGAGAAAGGCGAAAATGGGAAAGAGAAGATACAGTAGAAGCTTAGTTAGGGAATATAGTAGAAATATATATCTAGAACGTATACAGCTGTTTGCTTTTCTGAAGAAGGAAAGAAAAAAGGAGAAACAAAAGAAAGTCTAGAAGCAGAGAAAGGCGAAAATGAGAAAGAGAAGAAACAGTAGAAGCGAAGTTAAGGAATATAGTAGAAATATATATCTAGAACGTATACAGCTGTTTGCTTTTCCGAAGAACTAAAAGAAAAAAAGGAGAAATATTAGGAATTAAAGTAAAGTAGAAAATAGGGACGATGCGAAGGGAGGGGTTAATACAAAGCACCCATAAATATAACCTACATTAAAGTATTCTGATTCTCTTTATAGGAGCAGCGAGTAGCGGGCTTTTTTTATTATTGTTTCCTTTTTTGTGTGCCCTTGAGCTGTCTCCTTTGTTGTAAAAAAAAAAGACATAAATGTTTGCCCCTAATTGTCGTGCTTATTAACGGAACCATCCTTTGTCAATTATAACTCATACAGTCAAATATAGAACGGAAAACAAAAACAAAATCACAGTATAGTATATCGCACGCACACACGCACAAACAAGAATGGTTATAGCGAGGACAAACCAACGAAATTAAAAGAAAAAAAAACATAAATGGACGACATGTATTGATGCCTTTTGCTGTTGGTTTTGAAATGATTCAGGGCGGAATGGAAAACAGTGCGTCTCAGTGGGGTGCATGTTCCAAAGACTCAGGTTTTCCTTACTAGAGAGCTTGTTTATGAATTCGAGCAGAAACAATCGGTGCAGAGTTCCCTTCTTTACGAGTCGCCAAAAACTGGATACCTGGACGTTGTAGAGGTGAGGTGTCCCAACCCTATGCGGTGCCACAGTAGACCCTCTGCCCCGTGGATAGACCTACACTGATTTTTTAAACGTCGTATTAGGCCTCACGAACAAAAATATGTCTGATTTGTCGCTTTTAAACCGTTTTCCAGGGCGTGATTAGTTGGGGGGGGTTTATATACCACTTTCTACGAGTGCAGTATATCGACTAAACTCTAAAAATCCAACACTTCTAAATAACCTCGTCCCAGACACTGAATTAAAAAGACAAACCTCCCACACAACTGTTAATAAATACTAATACAACGTTCAACCCGCCCGCTGCGATTGGCACGGATTTCGCCTTCACTGGTAGCCTGTTAACATATGTATAGTCCCATGTCTTTCTCTGCCTCTGTGGTGGATAGTGGAGTGTTGCCCATGTGGTATTGGTGTACTGGATTTCCTCTCTCAAGGTGCAGGGCTTTACATTTTTCTTCATTGAATTGTAGCAGCCACTTATTGCTCCATTCCTGTAGCTTGGTGATGTCTGCTTGTAGGAAATCCGCAGTCAAGGGGTTAAGAAGTCTGGCGCTGGACTCAACCCTCCCATAAGCTGAGAGGGTTGTGAGATGAGAGCGGGGCGGCCTGTCTGTCTGTCTCCTGTACTCTTCACGTTCGCTTCCTGTTTGTGTTTGTTAATGTTTCGTATTAGCTTTCTCTTTAATCACTTCTATGTTTATATCGCTAGTGTTAGATCTCTAGTGCTGGGTATGTTATGTAAACCGATAGTATAATTGTTCCTGTTATTATTGTTATTGTTATTGTTATCATTATTGTTGTTAATCCAATCATCCATCAATCCATTCACCTCTCCCTCTTTCACCCTCCACCTCACTCTCGTTCATTCTCTTTGTCAATCTTCCATCATCCATATTTTTTGTATTGAACCATACCATTTTAATCTGTACCATATATACCATGTCAAGCTGTACCAAACCACCTCAAGTCGTACCAAAACATATCAAGTCGTACCAAACCATATCAAGTCGTACCAAACCATATCAAGTCGTACCAAACCATCTCAAGCTGTACCAAACCATCCCAAGCTGTACCAAACCATCCCAAGCTGTACCAAACCATCTCAAGCTGTACCAAACCATCTCAAGCTGTACCAAACCATCTCAAGCTGTACCAAACCATCCCAAGCTGTACCAAACCATCTCAAGCTGTACCAAACCATCTCAAGCTGTACCAAACCATCCCAAGCTGTACCAAACCATCCCAAGCTGTACCAAACCATCTCAAGCTGTACCAAACCATCACAAGCTGTACCAAACCATCTCAAGCTGTACCAAACCATCCCAAGCTGTACCAAACCATCTCAAGCTGTACCAAACCATCCCAAGCTGTACCAAACCATCCCAAGCTGTACCAAACCATCCCAAGCTGTACCAAACCATCTCAAGCTGTACCAAACCATCTCAAGCTGTACCAAACCATCCCAAGCTGTACCAAACCATCTCAAGCTGTACCAAACCATCTCAAGCTGTACCAAACCATCTCAAGCTGTACCAAACCATCTCAAGCTGTACCAAACCATCTCAAGCTGTACCAAACCATCCCAAGCTGTACCAAACCATCTCAAGCTGTACCAAACCATCTCAAACTTCACCAAGGCTTCTCAGACTGTACCAAGCTGTAATATTCTTGATGGTTGTATTAAATTTCCTTTGTTCGTGGCTCGCCTGGGGTCATTACTGTAACACTGCAGTTGATTTAGATGACGGTTAATGCAAGTTTATCATTCGTGTTTGTTTTTAATTGTGAATGGAAGAAATAAACGGCGTCACTGAATAAAAAGAAAAGAATGCTTGTGACCTATTCTTCTTGGTGTCAAATGTTGCACTGTTATTGTTTCTCTTATTCTTTAATGCAAGTTTGTCATTCGTGTTTGTTTTTAATTGTGAATGGAAGAAATAAGCGGCGTCACTGAGTAAAAATAAAAGAATGCTTGTGACTTATTGTTGCTGGTCTCAAATGTTGCACTGTTATTGTTTCTCCTATTCTTTAATGCAAGTTTGTCATTCGTGTTCGTTTTTAATTGTGAATGGAAGAAATAAGCGGGGTCACTGAATAAAGAAAAGAATGCGTGTGATTTATTCTTGCTGGTCTCAAATGTTCCACTGTTATTGTTTCTCCTATTCTTTTTCTTTTTGTTTTTGTTCTCATTTTTTTGTGTTGATCTACTTCCTCCTCTCTTATTCTTATTTTTATTATTCTTATTCTTTTGATTATTATTATTATCACCATCATCGTCATCATCATTACCAGCAGCAGCAGCACCATAAATATTGCTTTCTGCTTCCCCGTTACTTGCTCGTGTCAGAGGCGGGGACATGTATGTTTAATTCTCTCCGTTCGCCGTCACAATCATTATCAAGAAGTTTAACCCCTTGGATGCGGATTTCCTACAAGAAGACATCACCAAGCTACAGGCCTACAAGAAGACATCACCAAGCTATAGGCCTACAAGAAGACATCACCAAACTACAGGCCTACAAGAAGACATCACCAAGCTACAGGCCTACAAGAAGACATCACCAAACTACAGGCCTACAAGAAGACATCACCAAGCTACAGGCCTACAAGAAGACATCACCAAGCTACAGGCCTACAAGAAGACATCACCAAGCTACAGGCCTACAAGAAGACATCACCAAGCTACAGGAGTGGAACAAAAAGTGGCTGTTCCAATTTAGTGAAGCAAAAAGTGAGGTCATGCATCTTGGGAGGGGAAATCCAGCACACCAATACCACATGGGAAACACTCCACTACCCACCACAGAGGCAGAGAAAAACCTGGAAGCATATGTGACTAGGCTACCAGTGAAGGCGAAATCCGTGCCAATCGCAGCGGACGGGTTAACGCCATCAAAATACAACGAATGAAATTAATACATGTACGGATAAATAAGAAAATATCTGGTCAGGAAAAATTAATTAGTTCACATCGTCGGGCGCCACATGTAAATGATTTAGAAGTTTAACGCAATCTAAATGATCCATATAAAATTAAAATAAAAGCTGATGACTGACACACTTAAAAAAAAGCCAAATAAACCAATAAAGAAGCAATAAATATGAAATGTATTAAATAATGATTGAACAATATACGCGTACCAGGGAGCCTTTCTATTAATAGGCAGGAAGTAATGATAAATATGTAGGCATTGAACACTAAAAAAAGAAAAAAAATGAAAAGAGATGAAAAAATGAAGAAGGCGAAAAAATAATAAATGAAAGACTTAAAAATAAAATAAAAATGGAAAAATATACATGTAAGACTAAAAAAAAAAGTAAGTACAAGTATTCATGTAGGACTCAAACAAAAGAACAAGGAAAAGTATACTTGTCAAACTATAAAAAAAGGAAGAAAAAGCCGGCGTATGAACCTAAAAAACATTAAAAAAAAACATGTAAATTATCCCACGCACTCCAACACCTTCCCGCAAAATACATCTCGGCTGCGCACGCATTTTTACTCTCCCGGAGAATAAAAAATTAAAAAAAACGGACATTACCTCTTCTTTTTTTAATTCCTCTTTAATTGGTCGGTGTCGGCGCGATATTACCGGGAGAAATATTATTACATTTTACTTTTTTTTCCTTTTTTTATTTGCACCAATCAATCGAGCTTGGCGCTGTGATAAATCTGATTTTGATGCGTGTGTGTGTGGGGGGGGGGGGGGTTATATGGGGGTGGGGGTCAGGATGTGTGTGTATGGGGGGAGGGGATGTGTGTGGGGAGGGGAAGGTGCATGTGTTGGGGGAGGAATGCATGTTGCTCGGTGGGGGAGAGGGGAGGATATATGTGTGTGTAGGGGGGCTGAGGATGTGTATGATGGGGGGGGGAGGTGATGATGATGATGATGATGATAATGTGTGGGGGGGAGGGGTGAATGAGAGAGAGAGAGAGAGAGAGAGAGAGAGAGAGAGAGAGAGAGAGAGCCAGACGAATATATTCAGACTCAAAAAGACAGAGAAACAAACAAAGAAACAAACAGAAAAAAACAGACAGATAGAGAGACCGACATAACCAGAAATATTGTGACAGAAATCATTTAGTTTATCTGAAAGCGCCTCCAGGAAGGAGAAAACAAATTAGTTACGACATTCACAAAGAGGAAGAGATACAAGGAAACGAGGAAGGAGAAAACGACTATATCCCCACCAAGGCAGAATGTAGGTTTTTTTTTTTTTTTTCAGCACAGCGAGCAGCTCAAGGGCAAAAAAAAGAGAATGTAGAAAAAAAAGGCCCGCTAACTGTTGCTCCCATATAGCGAAAAGTATAAAGTGACCAAAATAGAGGTCAATTTCGGATGGAGAGGTGTCTTGATACATTCTTCTTGATAGAGGTCAAGTCATAGGCAGGAGGAAATACAGACGAAGGAAGGCTGTTCCAGACTTTACCAGTGAAGGGGATGAAAGAATGGAGATGCTGGTTAACTCTTGCATAAAGGGTTTGGACAGTATCGGGATGAGCTAGAGTAGAAAGTCCTGTGCAGCGGGGCCGCGGGAGGGGACAGAACAGAGTAGAGAAGAAGTGTAGGGAGAAGAAAGAGGGAAGAAGGGGAAGGAGAGTGCAAATAGACAACAAAGAAAAAAAAAGATATCATTGAGGAGAATTGCGAGAAGAGAAGAGAAGAGGGAAGAAGAAGAGACGAGAGGAGATGATAAATGAGAAGAGAAAATGAAGAAGAGAAAAGAGAAATGCAAATAGACAACAAATATAAAAAATCATTAAGGACGATTGCGAGAAGAGAAGAGAAGAGGGAAGAAGAAGAGACGAGAGGAGATGATAAATGAGGAGAGAAAATGAAGAAGAGAAAAGAGAAATGCAAATAGACAACAAATAGGAAGAAAAAATATCATTAAGGAGAATTGCGAGAAGAGAAGAGAAGAGGGAAGAAGAAGAGACGAGAGGAGATGATAAATGAGGAGAGAAAATGAAGAAGAAAAAAGAGAAGAGCAAATTGAGGGAATAAGAAAGATGATAGAAAAAAAGAAAACGGGTGTGAGGAGAAAGGATTTTAGAAAGGCAGAGAAAGATGGAAAAAAGGGAAGAGAAAGCGGAATGGGGGGGAAGGGGGGGAAGGAGGGGGCGGATAGCAAAATCTGGGTCCAAAACGCAGGTGGCTGAAGATGTTATATAATCCGACAACCTCCATGCTTAATACATATGCAAATTGGTGCACTAATTAGCTTCATTATTCATAGTAAAAGACCAAGTTAAGAGGAACGAAGTAACGGAGGGGTGGGGGTGGGGGGGGTTAGGGAGTGCGAGTGGGGGAGATGGAGGAAGGAAGGGGAAAGGGAGGGAGAGAGGGAGTTTGTGTTTGTGTTTGTGTTGATTGAGATGCTGTATTGGTTTTGGTGTTTGTGTGTATATCTGTTGTTGTTGTTTATTTGTTTGCTTGCTTTGCTTTTTGTTGTTACTGTTTTGTGTTTATTTTATCTTTTTTATATGTACAGCCATGCCGCGTGTCTCCCAGCCCGCGATGTTGAAATGTTCTAATATAAGTAAAACCTTGGCAGATGTGATCAGCAGATATGCAGACACATTTAATCGTAGTATTATAACGTATAAAAAACAGTTAACTTATTATGGACAAGATATTTTTAAGTATATAAAGAAACGTGGCATACATATTTTACAGTGTTGCTAAAAAAATGCTATACTTATTATTGAGTTTCCCTTTCGTTTTGGGATGTGTAAGTAGTTTCACAATTATATTTAGATTGTATCGTGAAGGAATGTACGTTAAGTAAGTTGACATAAGTAAGAAAAAAATATATTCAAATCCTACCGCTATTTCCTCACAGGACAGAGACACAACCGGACATTTAGCTCAGCCAGACTATAGTATTATCATTATTATAAGTAATGTTATTATTATTATTATTATTATTATTATTATTATTATTATTATTATTATTATTATTATTATTAAAATTATTAGTAGTAGTAGTATCATCATTATCATCATCATCACCACCACCACCACCACCGTCATCGTCATCGTGGTTTTCGTGTGAATGTTTTCATCGTGTCGCCTTCAGTGTTGCAAAACAGAACAGGTTTTCAACATAACTTAATTAATTTATTTTCCTGGAGGCAGTCGGCGGCGGGCGAGGCGAACACACGTGTCGGTAATTAAGCCGCTGATCGCCATCACCTGATTGATTGCCGCGCCATGATTAAGGTGATGTCCTGTGGAATTGCTGATCAGATTTGTTGTCGTTTATTTTCCTGTTATGGTCAGCAAAATAACTTAAATCAGGCCGCGAGTCCATGCTTCGTTATATTCTATTTCCCTTCACGTCTATTTCCCGAATCATCACTGGTCAGCGGAAGAGGAGTCACTATTATTCGTATCACGCAAATTTATGAAACAATGAAGCAAGAACAGAGGTAATAATTCCTTGATAATGAAATGTAAATGTCTCGACAACCAGTGAACACTTCTCGTGCTGACTGACAGCTTGAACGCGGCCTTGGTGCAGCGTCCCTTGGGTCTGCTTGGCTTCTTCAATGATGCAAAACTACCTCATGATCTGTGTGGGGAGGTGGGGGGAGGGGGGGGGGGGTATTCTGGATTTTGGTGGAAATGATTTAGAATCGTGCATGAATTTTTTTTCCCTTACCGATCCTCATGTTTAAATTCCTGTCCATATCTTTGGAACGCGGCTCGTTCATGTTATCTTGAGCCGCGACGAGCTGGTTAAATCTCTTGTATTTTCCCAGCATGTTCGGTTCTCACGGCTTCGGTCTGTAATTTCCAATGTTTAGATATTTGAGGAATATAACTTTTGTTCGAGATAAATGTAAATAGGCGTTATTGCAATCATTTTGTTTTCTGTTTTGAGAGATTGAATATTAATGCAGGTAATATAACATGTAAATTCTCTTCAGTGATGCCGAAGCCCACGGAAACCGCCTTCATCACTTTATCAGAGAGAGAGAGAGAGAGAGAGAGAGAGAGAGAGAGAGAGAGAGAGACTAATTACGTGGTCACACACTCACTATTCCTTCCTCCTCCTCCTCTGGTGCAAAAAGTGTCCGTCCTTGTCATTCTTGGTACACACACACACACACACACACACACACACGTACAATCACTTTTCAGCCGGCGGAACGCACCACTCGGACAGTCGGCTAATTAACATTTTTAAACACCTGGGTTGAGCGGCGCGTCGGAAAAATCTCGCTTCCACGTTAAGAGATAAGTACCTTGTAATCTATTTTTTCCCTCGCCTGATACTGTGATGCTGAGAAAGGCAATCAGCGCACGGCATATATACACAGTTACCATCATTTATACTTTTTCGCCTTATATATGAGGACTTATTTAGCGTTTAATCCCCCGTTGAAGGAATCCGATACCCAACGTTCCTGCGGGATTTCAGGATTTCGTTACCTAAAAAAAGATACAGTATGAATTGTTTAGTCGTGTATAATTATTTCGAAGTATTGAGGAGGTGGGAGTTCAAGGGCACAACAAGAACACTAAAAGAGAAAAGCCTTACCTGCCCCAACACAAGACAGGAGGAGTTCCGAAATAGATAATTAGTTTAGGATGGAAAGGTTATTACATACATGCGGCGAGCGTGTATAAAGAGAAATTAAAGAAGGATATGCAGTACTCGATTCTGTGCAAACTGTCCTACACATTGGCGTCCAAACTATATACTCAGAAGAAGTAGAAGAAGATGAAGAAAATAATAAGAAGAAGAAGAGAAAGAAGATGATGATGATGATGATGATGATGATGATGATGAAGAAGAAGAAGAAGAAGAAGAAGAAGAAGAAGAAGAAGAAGAAGAAGAAGAAGAAGAAGTGAAAGGAGAAGAACAAGAAGATAAGAAAAGGTGTCCAAGAAGAAGAAGAAGAAGAAGAAGAGAAGAACAAGAAGATATGTGAAAAAGTGCCAAGTATGTAAATTAAAAAATAAAGATTGTGAAGATTCTCGCCGGGAAGAGAAAATCGCGAGTTTACAGATACAGATAAAAATAAAATCGCTCTCTAATGTTCGTTACTCATTTTCGTTTTCTCATTTTTTTCGCTTGGAGGGACCATTAAGAAACATGATCCCCGCTGCTACCGGGTTAAAATGTTCTGCTTTCACGGAGGGAGATTACAGAGGTCGGCCGTTCTATCAGTGCCAAGCCAACTGTCCCATCGTGTTTCGGTTTCTCAGAGCTGAAGAGAACAGATCTATATAATTTCTGCCGGTCATCTAAGGAGTGTTATACTTTACCGAGGCTTCATGAAGAGAAATATCACGGACGCTGTAACATAACGCAGGATCCTTCAGTACCGGTCAATTTGTCTAGCCTTTCCGCCCGAGTTAGGTTTCCCGAGACTCATCATTATCATCATCATCATCATCGTTTAACGTCCATTTATTCCCTATGGTGGGGTTGGACGGGATATGAGCCTCCTCCACTGTTGCCGATCCATAGCCATTTCTTCCGTGATCTTCAGCCTCCTCATATCTTCCTCCACCACCTTTCTCCACTCCCGAGACTAATAGAAAAGAACAAGATTGTCAACTATGGAAGAGTCAGGAAAGGACGCTATACTTTCACCTTCGAACCACGAGAACCAGGTCATCACTCATTCCCGACCCAGCTGTCCAGTGCGTCCGCCAGCGACATACTCCTGATCTTTAATGCACAGAATCAACGTTGCCGGATTGTCGTACTCAGCCGCTTATGTTTCCCGACTTCCTACCCCAAAACTGTCTTCTGGGCTCCAATAACGAAACTCATTTATAGTTATCGTTAAAAGAGTTGGATCCTGATGTCTCTGGGCAATAGTTAGGCGTCAGAAACCGGTAAATACTTTGCTCTGAGTACGACAATCTGGCAACGGTGCACAGAATAACATAGACTCTGAGCTGTATTACTAAACATCTCGTCGCGCAAGTTCACATATTTGACAAGGCTTTCATAGGAGTTTTGGGCATTTCCAGGAGCAGTTTTATGGCCCTGGTGGTAGTTTGACCCTTCTTCTGTACCGTGAACCTAAGGAAACACTCATTAGAACCCAACTGACCCCCATTTTGACCTTTAGAATCTGAGTCACGCCATCTGATCTCTCCCATCCCAGCTGTCTAGTTCACCCGCCTACCTCACACCCCCTTATGTCTTCAAAGCGTAGATTAAGGTTATCATCCCCACCAGAGTAAAAGAAACCGCTATACAAACACTTCCACGGCTTAGATCATGGAATACCAACCCTCAGCACCCCGCCGGCACGCCTGTTCCCTCATCTGTCTTGGATTTACTGGAACTGAACAGACTGAACATGGCTGATTCTTTTTTACAGCAGAGGAGACAGTGCAAGGGCGTTAAAAAAAGTAATAATAATAATGAAAAAAAAAAGCCCGGTTATCACCCTTGAGAAACACTACCATCGCATTAGCTAAAGAGGTTAAGTAAGAGAGCCCAGCGCACACTCCTGTCTCCGTCCACCTGTCTCGTGATTGCCGGGACTGAGCAGCACTGGTTATTGTCTCGAACGAGGTGAAAGAAGAACACTATCCATGCACCAACTGAAAATAGAAAGTCCGAACGAGCACCATAGCCCCGCCATCCTTTCCCTCCCGTCCACTTTGTTACGCCTAGCTAACTAAAACGTCTATTTATTCTACCTTTAAAACCAACTGAAAATAGAAAGTCAGAACATCATAACCCCCGCCTTCCTTTCCCTCCCCTTCCTTCCTTCCTCCCGTCCTCTGTGTTACGCTTAGCTTCATGAGGAGTGGTTACCTGTTTTCTGAGGCAAAGATACCCGCCCTCAAACAAGGTGACAGAAGAACACTATCCATACACCAACTGAAAATAGAAAGCTTGAACATCATAATCCCCGCCATCCTTTCCCTCCCCTTCCTTCCTTCCTCCCGTCCTCTGTGTTACGCCTAGCGCCTTACCTGTTTTCTGAGGCAAAGATGACCCTCCCCTCCCCCAGCCATTAGATGCTAGCCAATACAGGTGACCAGCATTCTATATCCGGCTATCCCTATATAATTCAGAAGAGCAATACAGTTATCAGATGCGCTACAGTAAACCACGCCGAATTAAGAGGAGCTGCACTGAGACCCCGCCACCGCAGATGAACATGGCGGAATAGGAAGAAGAAAGAAGAGGAGAGGAAGTGGAAAAACGAAATAAAACTGAAGGGGAAGAAAAGGAAAAAGAAAATCATTAGAAAACAGAGAAGAGGAGGAAGAGGAACATGAATAACTGGAATTGGGATGCTGGTCTTGAGAATAGGAGGAAGAGGAAGAAGAAAATAGGGAAAAAGAGAGAGGAAGGGGAAGAGGAAGAACACGAATAATTGGAACTGAGATGATGCTGGTTTGCCAAGATTATCGGCTTTACGCATGTCACAGACGGACGCTATCTCCCCCCTGTGACGCCCTTGACAAAACGAGAACATTCCTTAACATCACCTCCCTGCCAACCCAGCACTCCCGTTCACCCGCCATCCTCTGCTTTCCCAAGACGTACAGCATAGGGTATCAGCTTCACTAATGACACATAAGGACGCTATTTCAACTAAGTGACGTCCCTCCCATACCTAAAACCCCCCATACCATCACCTCCCTGCCAACCCAGCACTCCCGTCCACCGCCATCCTCTGCTATCCCAAGACGTACAGCACATGGTATCAGCCTCACTAATGACACATAAGGACGCTATTTCAACTAAGTGACGTCCCTCCCATACCTAAAAACCCCCATACCCTCACCTCCCTGCCAACCCAGCACTCCCGTCCACCGCCATTCTCTCCTATCCCAAGACGTACAGCACATGGTATCAGCTTAACTATTGACACATAAGGACGCTATTTCAACCAAGTGACACCTCTCCCATACCTAGAACCTCCCATACCCTTAGTTCCTCGTCCTCCCAGCTCTCCCATCCACCCGCCATTCTCTCCTATCCCAAGACGTACAGCACATGGTATCAGCTTAACTATTGACACATAAGGACGCTATTTCAACCAAGTGACGCACCTCCCATACCTAAAACCTCCCATACCCTCAGGTCCTCGTCCTCCCAGCTCTCCCATCCACCAGCCATTTTCTGCTATCCCAAGACGTACAGCACAGGGTATCAGCTTATCGTTACAAAAGGACGCTATCACCAATACATAATGCCCCTACCAATCTTAAAGCTCCCATTACCATCACTAACACGTCAACCGATCTCTTCCGTCCATCCGCTAATCGCTGTCATAACAAGACGTAGAACCAAACTCAGAAGTCCTGTGCTCAGATTTTTTTTTTTTTACAACAAAGGAGACAGCTCAGGGGAACAAAAAAAGGGAACAATAATATAAAAAAAAGCCCGCTACTCGCTGCTCCTAAAAGAATCCAAGGAGGTGGCCGAAAGAGGGGTCAATTTCGTGAGGAGAGGTGTCGTGATATCTGCTTAATTTGCATTTTTGTACAGTAAAGGAAGCAGCTCAAGACCCAAAGCAAAGAGGGAAAAAAAAAGCCCGCTAAGCACTTCTATAAAAGTAAACAGAATAAGTGATTAGAATAGAGGTTAGTATCAGAAGGAGAGGCGTGTTTTGCTTTTTCAGTCTTAAAGGTTGAATAGATAGAGGTTTTACACATCTATTTTCTCTACCTCCGTGACTGGAAAAGCTAACCACAGCACTTATGTAAGGGTAAGGGGCTTTTGGAATTGAGCGGCTAGAGGGTCAGGTATGTCTAACTCTTCCAGTCATAGAGGTAGAGTAGGTAGAGGTTTTCATAGGGACAATAGCTCTATATACTCTACCTACACGATTGGAGAAGCTATATACAACACTAATATAAAAGGGTAAGGGACTTTCGGAATTTAACGGCTAGAATATATCAGGTGTGTCTAGCTCTTCCAGTCATAGAGGTAGAGTAGGTAAAGGTTTTCATAGGGACAGTAGCTCTATATACTCTACCTACACAATTGGAGAAGCTATATACAACACTAATATAAAAGGGTAAGGGACTTTTGAAATTGTGCGGCTAGGGGGTCAGGTATGTCTAACTCTTCCAGTCATAGAGGTAGAGTAGGTAGAGGTTTTCAGAGGGACAATAGCTCTATATACTCTACCTACACTATTGGGGAAGCTAAACACTGCACTAATATAAAAGGGTAAGGGACTTTTGGAATTTAACGGCTAGAATATATCAGGTGTGTCTAACTCTTCCAGTCATAGAGGTAGAGTAGGTAGAGGTTTTCAGAGGGACAATAGCTCTATATACTCTACCTACACGATTGGAGAAGCTATATACAACACTAAACCAAATCTGAGAAAGGAACGCTTGTGTTTAACTGTACAGCGTAGGACCTTCGCTCTGTTTACCTCACCCCTCTTTTTTGTATCTTCCTCTCATGCATTTGATTTGTTTAGCTTAGGTTAGGTTAAGTCATATCTACGTACCCCCCCCCCCTTCCTCTGCAAATACCCCCCCCCCCCTTTTCTCAATACAAATCTGAATCTGAATCTCATATCAGCTTCACTTGTCACCGCAGAACGCTACTTTCCGAGCCTCTCCCCGCACACCTCTTCTCACCTGGCCGCTAATTGAGGACTTAATGCAACACCTGGCGAGGGTAACCAGGTACCAGTAACGAGCATCGACTCTACCTTAATTAGCGGACAGCAAGTGGATATGTTTACAGGTCAGAGAGGAGTATGCGAGCAACTTCCACAGCGAGCCTCTTTCACGGTAAAGGAATCGGCGTAAGGGGAAAAAAAATAAGAGTAAGAGACCGCTAAGTACCGCTCCTGTTGATTGCCGTACATTTTCTTACCTATTAGAAATGTGGTCATTAAGAGAGCAAAAAATAAAAGAATGGGTACTCGGTTTAGAAGGTGGAGGGAGGGATGAAACAGCCTGACCTTACCTTTATTATTGTTGTTATTATTATTATTATTAGTATTATTAGTGTTATTTTTACCATCATCGGCGAGGTATGAGAACTAAGGATGCTGGTAACGTTAATAGACAAATGGTGATTGGGAGATGAGAAAAAGGCGCGTTCGGGGAAGAGAAAAAGGAGAGCGAAAAAAATAATAATAAAAATCACTGGACACGTAAAAAAGTGACCGTAATGAAACTGAATGAAGCTGGAGTAAAGAGGATGAGGAGAACGAAGGGAGGAGAAGAAGCAGGGAAGAGAGAAACGGGGAGGCGGACACACACTTTACAAACGAATTTAGATTGTTGAACTTTCGACAGGTGGAGAAAATACAGGCAAGGAGAGAGAGAAGAGGGAGAAGGAAAGGAGATAAGAGAGGGGAAGGAGGAGGAAAAGAGGAGATACAGAGTCGAGGGAAGTAAGATAGGTACACGCTAGATAGATGAATGAAGATACCCAAGCGTTCCAAGGCCATAGACGAGGAAAGACAAAAAAAAAAAACTTTCGACAGGTGGAGAAAATACAGGCAAGGAGAGAAAGGAGATAAGAGAGGGAAAGGAGGAGGAAAAGAAGAGATAGAGAGACGAGGGAAGTAAGATATGTACACACTAGACAGATGAATGAAGATACCCAAGCGTTTGAAAGGCATAGAAGTTAATCAAGACGAGGAACGACCAAAAAAAATGAGATTGAAAGACGAGAGAGAAAGTCAGAAGAGAAGGAGGCAAGAAAACTATTAGGCGCAAACTTCACCGTTGAATTAAAACTGCTTGAGATGCAAAAGTCGTAGAGAGAAAGAGACAAGGAAAGGAGAAGAGAGGGGGGAAGGGAGAAGAGGAGAAAAAGAAGGAGGGAAGGAAGAGTGACGGAGAGGAAGAGGAAACGGGCAGAGAGAGAGGGAGAGTGAAAAACACACAAAAACAGACACTTCACCGATGAATAGAGATTGTCAGACGAACTCAAGACATGAAGAGAAAAGGAAGGCTAGGAGGAGACGAGAGAGAGGGGAAGAGGAAACGGGTAGAGAGAGAGGGAGAGGGAAAGTCACACAAAAACAGACACTTCACCGATGAATAGAGATTGTCAGACGAACTCAAGGCATGGAGAGAAAAGGAAGGGTAGGAGGAGACGAGAGAGAGGGGAAGAGGAAACGGGTAGAGAGAGAGGGAGAGGGAAAGTCACACAAAAACACACACACTTCACCGATGAATAGAGATTGTCAGACGAACTCAAGACATGGAGAGAAGAGGAAGGGTAGGAGGAGACGAGAGAGAGGGGAAGAGGAAACGGGTAGAGAGAGAGGGAGAGGGAAAGTCACACAAAAACAGACACTTCACCGATGAATAGAGATTGTCAGACGAACTCAAGACATGGAGAGAAGAGGAAGGCTAGGAGGAGACGAGAGAGAGGGGAAGAGGAAACGGGTAGAGAGAGAGGGAGGGATAGACACACAAAAACACACACACTTCACCGATGAATAGAGATTGTCAGACGAACTCAAGGCATGGAGAGAAAAGGAAGGGTAG
>NC_066576.1:8239001-8254001 GCF_024679095.1 Eriocheir sinensis
TCATTCCCTTCTCAAGTTCTGATTTTCTTGATATTTCCATACATTCTCACTCCCTTTCAACTTTCTTTCATTACCTTCTTCCTTCAGTTTCGCTTCTTTGGTTATAATTTTCTCCCGTATTCATTTTTTCTTCACTCCTTCATTTCTTGCATTCATGTTCATTCCCTTTAAATTTTCTCCAGTAATTTTTCTTCCACGGTTTTGTTTCGTTTTGTTTCGTTTTTTTCTCCTGTTGTTGTTGTTTTTTTCCTTCATTCCTTCATTCTGTCTTTTGTATTCATCTTCATTCCCTTCCAACGTCTCCCCTTTTCTTCCTCGTTCACTTGTTTTCCTTTTCTTTTGGTTTAATTTTTTGTCTCCTCTAGTTTTCATTCCTTTTCCTCTTCATTCCTTCATTCCTTCACCTTGTATTCATTTTCTTCCCTTTAAACTTTCACCCCTTCTCTTCCTTCACTTGTTTCCCTTTTTTTGTTTTCATTTTTTGTTTTTCCTTTCGTTTTCATTCTTTTCCTCCCTCATTCCTTCATTCATCCTTGTTTACATTTTCATTCCCTTTTCTGTTATCTTTCCTTATCTTCTTCCTTCACTTCTTTCGCTTTTTGGGCGGTTTATTTTTCTCCTTCATTTTCATTCCTCTCCTCCTTCATTCCATCTCCTTGTGATGGAACGTCTCTCCCCTGAACGCTGCCATTTCCGCCATGCATTCCCTTGGGCTGAGGGCAGAGGAAGACGAGGAGGAGGAGGAGGAGGAGGGGGATTAGGAGGAGAAGGAAGAGGAGGAGGAGGAGGAGGAGGAGGAGGAGGAGGCGAAGACAGAATTAGCAGAGGAAATGCGAGGACAGATGAAGCGAAGGCGGAGGAAGGGAGAGGAGGAAACAGGCTAGAGAGAGAGAGAGAGAGAGAGAGAGAGAGAGAGAGAGAGACTGGTGTGGAGCTTACTTCGAAAAGTGGCTATTGACTCATGTGGTAAGTGAAATGTGTCTTGCCAGTACCGTAGACTTAGGCGAAATAACGGACCGCTCACTGTCCCACGCATATCAATTTATACGTTTATCAAAGAAATGTATAATAATTCTGAGGTATCAAAATGAGCTCTTATCAGAATAAATAATGCCTAACAATTTGCATTCACTATTATTTTACCCCGTTATCTACCTTATCTTAATTTGAAAGCCTATGTGGTATGTGAAATGTGGTCTGCCAGTACCGTAGACTTAGGCGAAATAATGGACCGCTCACTGTCCCACGCATATCAATTTATACGTTTATCAAAGAAGTGTATAATTATTCTGAGGTATCAAAATGAGCTCTTAGCAGAATAAATAATGCCTAACAATTTGCATTCACTATTATTTTACCCCGTTATCTACCTTATCTTAATTTGAAAGCCTATGTGGTATGTGAAATGTGGTCTGCCAGTACCGTAGACTTAATAATTTATACGCTTATCAAAGAAGTGTATAATTATTCTGAGGTATCAAAATGAGCTCTTATCAGAATAAAGAATGGCTAACAATTTGTATTCACCATTATTATAGCTCGTTATCTTCCTTATCTTAATTTGAAAGATCTTTTTTTTTTAATGGATTGTGCGTGCGAGCGATGCAACATGCCCGGCGTCATTTGCAGATCACCGTGTTCATGGAGTAGCGGTATAGAGCAAGGGTAGCAGCAATGAGTATAAAAATAAACAGTGTCTTAAAACAACACAAATATTTCTTTTTTTTATATTTTTGGATTCATTTTTTGCTTCTACTCTCCTTCTCCGCCCTGCATTATATTTTTCCCTTTCTTATTTCCTTTATATATTTTTTTATGCCTTGCTTTAACTTCTCTTCCAAACATTATGCGAAAAAAATTGCAGTATCTCCCCTTATATTCTTTATACTTATATTTTTTTTTTACTTCTACGATATGTTTCCTCATTCTGTCCAATCCTTCCCCTATCCACCAGTCCCATTACCAACCCTTCCCCTATCCACCAGTCCCATTACCAACCCTTCCCCTATCCACCAGTCCCATTACCAACCCTTCCCCTATCCACCAGTCCCATTACCAATCCTTCCCCTATCCACCAGTCCCATTACCAGTCCTTCTCCTATCCACCAGTCCCATTACCAACCCTTCCTCTATCCACCAGTCCCATTGCCAATCCTTCCCTATCCACCAGTCCCATTACCAATCCTTCCCTATCCACCAGTCCCATTACCAACCCTTCCCTATCCACCAGTCCCATTACCAACCCTTCCCTATCCACCAGTCCAAATACCAACACTTCCCCTATCCACCAGTCCCATTACCAATCCTTCCCTTATCCACCAGTCCCATTACCAATCCTTCCCCTATCCACCAGTCCCATTACCAACCCTTCCCATATCCACCAGTCCCATTACCAATCCTTCCCCTATCCACCAGTCCCATTACCAATCCTTCCCCTATCCACCAGTCCCATTACCAACCCTTCCCCTATCCACCAGTCCCATTACCAACCCTTACCCTATCAACCAGTCCCATTACCAATCCTTCCCCTTATCCACCAGTCCCATTTCCAATCCTTCCCCTATCCACCAGTCCCATTACCAACCCTTCCCCTATCCACCAGTCCCATTACCAACCCTTCCCCATCCACCAGTCCCATTACCAATCCTTCCCTATCCACCAGTCCCATTACCAATTCTTCCCTATCCACCAGTCCCATTACAAACCCTTCCCCTCTCCACCAGTCCCATTACCTACCTTTCCCCTAGCCACCAGTCCCATTACCAACCCTTCCCCTATCCATCAGTCCCATTACTAACCTCTCCCCTATCCACTAGTCCCATTAGCAACCCTTCCCCTATCCAGCAGTCACATTACCAAACCTTCCCTTCTACACCAGTCCCATTATTAACCCTTCACTTCTCCAACAGTCCCATTACCCACACTTCCCCTATCCACCAGTCCCTTTACCAACCCTTCAATTCTCCAACAGTCCCATTACCAACCCTTCCCCTATCCACCAGTCCCATTTCCAACCCTTCCTCTATCCACCAGTCCCATTACCAATACTTCTCCAATCCACCTGTCCCATTACCAATCCTTCCCCTATCCACCAGTCCCATTACCAACCCTTCCCCTATCCAACAGTCCCATTACCAACCCTTCCCCTATCCAACAGTCCCATTACCAACCCTTCCCCTATCCAACAGTCCCATTACCACCCCTTCCACTATCCAACAGTCCCATTACCAATCCTTCCCCTATCCAACAGTCCCATTACCAACCCTTCCCCTATCCAACAGTCCCATTACCAATCCTTCCCCTATCCACCAGTCCCATTACCAATCCTTCCTCTATCCACCAGTCCCATTACCAATCCTTCCTCTATCCACCAGTCCCATTACCAATCCTTCCCCTATCCACCAGTCCCATTACCAACCCTTCCCCTATCCACCAGTCCCATTACCAACCCTTCCCCTATCCACCAGTCCCATTACCAATACTTCACCTATCCACCAGTCCCATTACCAATCCTTCCCCTATCCACCAGTCCCATTACCAACCCTTCCCCTATCCACCAGTCCCATTACCAATCCTTCCCCTATCCACCAGTCCCATTACCAACCCTTCCCCTATCCACCAGTCCCATTACCAATCCCTCCCCTATCCACCAGTCCCTTTACCAATTCTTCCCCTATCCACCAGTCCCATTACCAACCTTCCCTATCCACCAGTCCCATTACCAACCTTCCCCTATCCACCAGTCCCATTACCAACCCTTCCCTATCCACCAGTCCCATTACCAACCCTTCCCCTATCCACCAGTCCCATTACCAACCCTTCCCCTATCCACCAGTCCCATTACCAATCCTTCCTCTATCCACCAGTCCCATTACCAGTCCTTCCCCAACCAACCAGTCCCATTACCAACCCTTCCCCTATCCACCAGTCCCATTACCAATCCTTCCCCTATCCACCAGTCCCATTACCAATCCTTCCCTTATCCACCAGTCCCATTACCAATCCTTCTCCTATCCACCAGTCCCATTACCAATCCTTCCCCTATCCACCAGTCCCATTACCAACCCTTCACCTATCCACCAGTCCCATTACCAATCCTTCCCCTATCCACCAGTCCCATTACCAATCCTTCCCGTATCCACCAGTCCAATTACCAAACATTCCCTATCCACAAATCCCATTACCAATCCTTCCCTATCCACCAGTCCCATTACCAACCCTTCCCTATCCACCAGTCCCATTACCAACCCTTCCCTATCCACCAGTCCCATTACCAACCCTTCCCTATCCACCAGTCCCATTACCAATCCTTCCCCTATCCACCAGTCCCATTACCAATCCTTCCCTATCCACCAGTCCCATTACCAACCCTTCCCTATCCACCAGTCCCATTACCAACCCTTCCCTATCCACCAGTCCCATTACCAATCCTTCCCCTATCCACCAGTCCCATTACCAATCCTTCCCTATCCACCAGTGCCTTTACCACCCCTTCACCTATCCACCAGTCCCATTACCAATCCTTCCCTTATCCCCCAGTCCCATTACCAATCCTTCCTCTATCCACCAGTCCCATTACCAATCCTTCCCCTATCCACCTGTCCCATTACCAACCCTTCCCCTATCCACCAGTCCCATTACCAACCCTTCACCTATCCACCAGTCCCATTACCAATCCTTCCACTATCCACCACTCCCATTACCAATCCTTCCCCTATCCACCAGTCCCATTACCAATCCTTCCCCTATCCACCAGTCCCATTACCAATCCTTCACCTATCCACCAGTCCCATTACCAACCCTTCCCCTATCCACCAGTCCCATTACCAATCCTTCCCCTATCCACCAGTCCCATTACCAACCCTTCCCTATCCACTAGTCCCATTACCAACCCTTCCCTATCCACCAGTCCCATTACCAATCCTTCCCTATCCACCAGTCCCATTACCAATCCTTCCCTATCCACCAGTCCCATTACCAATCCTTCCCTATCCACCAGTCCCATTACCAACCTTCCCCTATCCACCAGTCCCATTACCAACCCTTCCCTATCCACCAGTCCCATTACCAACCCTTCCCTATCCACCTGTCCCATTACCAATCCTTCCCCTATCCACCAGTCCCATTACCAATCCCTCCCCTATCCACCTGTCCCATTACCAATCCTTCCCCTATCCACCAGTCCCATTACCAATCCTTCCGCGATCCACCAGGCCCATTACCAATCCTTCCCTATCCACCAGTCCCATTACCAACCCTTCCCTATCCACCAGTCCCATTACCAATCCTTCCCCTATCCACCAGTCCCATTACCAATCCTTCCCTATCCACCAGTCCCATTACCAACCCTTCCCTATCCACCAGTCCCATTACCAACCCTTCCCCTATCCACCAGTCCCATTACCAAGCCTTCCCATATCCACCAGTCCCGTTGCCAATCCTGCCCCTATCCACCAGTCCCATTACCAACCTTCCCTATCCACCAGTCCCATTACCAATCCTTCCCTATCCACCAGTCCCATTACCAACCCTTCCCTATCCACCAGTCCCATTACCAATCCTTCCCCTATCCACCTGTCCCATTACGTACCCTTCACCTATCTACCCGTCCCATTACCAATCCTTCCCCTATCCACCAGTCCCATTACCAATCCTTCCCTATCCACCAGTCCCATTACCAACCTTCCCCTATCCACCTGTCCCATTACCAATCCTTCCCTATCCACCAGTCCCATTACCAATCCTTCCCTATCCACCAGTCCATTACCAATCCTTCCCCTATCCACCAGTCCCATTACCAATCCTTCCCTATCCACCAGTCCCATTACCAACCCTTCCCTATCCACCAGTCCCATTACCAATCCTTCCCTATCCACCAGTCCCATTACCAACCTTCCCTATCCACCAGTCCCATTACCAATCCTTCCCTATCCACCAGTCCCATTACCAATCCTTCCCTATCCACCAGTCCCATTACCAATCCTTCCCTATCCACCAGTCCCATTACCAATCCTTCCCTATCCCCCAGTCCCTTTACCAATCCTTCCCCTATCCACCAGCCCTATTACCAACAATTTCCTATCCACCAGTCCCATTACCAATCTTTCACCTATCCACCAGTCCCATTACCAACCATTCCCTATCCACCAGTCCCATTACCAATCCTTCCCTATCCACCAGTCCCATTACCAACCCTTCCCCTATCCACCAGTCCCATTACCAATCCTTCCCTATCCACCAGTCCCATTACCAATCCTTCCCCTATCCACCAGTCCCATTACCAATCCTTCCCTATCCAACAGTCCCATTACCAATCCTTCCCCTATCCACCAGTCCCATTACCAATCCTTCCCCTATCCACCAGTCCCATTACCAGTCCTCCCCCTATCCACCAGTCCCATTACCAATCCTTCCCCTATCCACCAGTCCCATTACCAATCCTTCCCCTATCCACCAGTCCCATTACCAAGCCTTCCCTATCCACCAGTCCCATTACCAATCCTTCCCTATCCACCAGTCCCATTACCAATCCTTCCCTATCCACCAGTCCCATTACCAATCCTTCCCCTATCCACCAGTCCCATTACCAATCCTTCCCTATCCACCAGTCCCATTACCAACCTTCCCTATCCACCAGTCCCATTACCAATCCTTCCCTATCCACCAGTCCCATTACCAATCCTTCCCTATCCACCAGTCCCATTACCAATCCTTCCCTATCCACCAGTCCCATTACCAATCCTTCCCTATCCACCAGTCCCATTACCAACCCTTCCCCTATCCACCAGTCCCATTACCAATCCTTCCCTATCCACCAGTCCCATTACCAATCCTTCCCTATCCACCAGTCCCATACCCATCCCTTCCCCTATCCACCAGTCCCATTACCAATCCTTCCCCTATCCACCAGTCCCATTACCAATCCTTCCCTATCCACCAGTCCCATTACCAATCCTTCCCTATCCACCAGTCCCATTACCAATCCTTCCCCTATCCACCAGTCCCATGACCAATCCTTCCCCTATCCACCAGTCCCATTACCAACCCTTCCCTTTATCCACCAGTCCCATTACCAATCCTTCCCCTATCCACCAGTCCCATTACCAATCCTTCCCTATCCACCAGTCCCATTACCAATCCTTCCCTATCCACCAGTCCCATTACCAATCCTTCCCCTATCCACCAGTCCCATTACCAATCCTTCCCCATCCACCAGTCCCATTACCAATCCTTCCCTATCCACCAGTCCCATTACCAATCCTTCCCTATCCACCAGTCCCATTACCAATCCTTCCCTATCCACCAGTCCCATTACCAACCTTCCCTATCCACCAGTCCCATTACCAACCTTCCCTATCCACCAGTCCCATTACCAATCCTTCCCTATCCACCAGTCCCATTACCAACCCCTTCCCTATCCACCAGTCCCATTACCAACCCTTCCCTATCCACCAGTCCCATTACCAATCCTTCCCTATCCACCAGTCCCATTACCAATCCTTCCCCATCCACCAGTCCCATTACCAATCCTTCCTCTATCCACCAGTCCCATTACCAATCCTTCCCTTATCCACCAGTCCCATTACCAATCCTTCCCCTATCCACCAGTCCCATTACCAATCCTTCCCCTATCCACCAGTCCCATTACCAATCCTTCCCCTATCCACCAGTCCCATTACCAACCCTTCCCCTATCCACCAGTCCCATTACCAATCCTTCCCCTATCCACCAATCCCATTACTAATCCTTCCCCTATCCATCAGTCCATTACCAGCCCTTCCCTATCCACCAGTCCCATTACCAATCCTTCCCTATCCACCAGTCCCATTACCAATCCTTCCCTATCCACCAGTCCCATTACCAATCCTTCCCCTATCCACCAGTCCCATTACCAATCCTTCCCCTATCCACCAGTCCCATTACCAACCTTCCCTATCCACCAGTCCCATTACCAATCCTTCCCTATCCACCAGTCCCATTACCAATCCTTCCCCTATCCACCAGTCCCATTACCAATCCTTCCCTATCCACCAGTCCCATTACCAATCCTTCCCTATCCACCAGTCCCATTACCAACCCTTCCCTATCCACCAGTCCCATTACCAATCCTTCCGCTATCCACCAGTCCAATTAGCTAATCTTACCCTATCCACCAGTCCCATTACCAATCCTTCCCCTATCCACCAGTCCCATTACCAATCCTTCTCCTATCCACCTGTCCCATTACTAACCCTTCCCCTATCCACCAGTCCCATTACCAACCCTTCCCCTATCCACCAGTCCCATTACCAACCCTTCCCCTATCCACCAGTCCCATTACCAACCCTTCCCCTATCCACCAGTCCCATTACCAATCCTTCCCCTATCCACCAGTCCCATTACCAATCCTTACCCTATCCACAAGTCCCATTACCAACCCTTCCCTATCCACCAGTCCCATTACCAACCCTTCCCTATCCACCAGTCCACCAATCCTTCCCTATCCACCAGTCCCATTACCAATCCTTCCCCTATCCACCAGTCCCATTACCAATCCTTCCCCTATCCACCAGTCCCATTACCAATCCTTCCCCTATCCACCAGTCCCATTACCAACCCTTCCCCTATCCACCAGTCCCATTACCAATCCTTCCACTATCCACCAGTCCCATTACCACCCCTTCCCCTATCCACCAGTCCCATTACCAATCCTTCCCCTATCCACCAGTCCCATTACCAACCCTTCCCCTATCCACCAGTCCCATTACCAATCCTTTCCCTATCCACCAGTCCCATTACCAATCCTTCCCCTATCCACCAGTCCCATTACCAATCCTTCACCTATCCACCAGTCCCATTACCAATCCTTCCACTATCCACCAGTCCCATTACCAAACCTTCCCCTATCCACCAGTCCCATTACCAATCCTTCCCCTATCCACCAGTCCCATTACCAATCCTTCCCCTATCCACCAGTCCCATTACCAACCCTTCCCCTATCCACCAGTCCCATTACCAATCCTTCCCCTATCCACCAGTCCCATTACCAACCCTTCCCCTATCCACCAGTCCCATTACCAATCCTTCACCTATCCACCAGTCCCATTACCAATCCTTAACCTATCCACCAGTCCCATTACCAATCCTTCCCCTATCCACCAGTCCCATTACCAACCCTTCCCCTATCCACCAGTCCCATTACCAATCCTTCCCCTATCCACCAGTCCCATTACCAACCCTTCCCCTATCCACCAGTCCCATTACCAACCCTTCCCCTCTCCACCAATCCCATTACCAACCAGTCTTCTATCCACCAGACCCGTTACCAATCTTATCCCTATCCAGCAGTACCATTACCAACCCCTCCCTTATCCAACAGTCTCATTACCAACCCTTCCCATATCCACCAGTCCCATTACCAACCCTTCCCCTATCCACCAGTCCCATTACCAATCCTTCCCCTATCCACCAGTCCCATTACCAATCCTTCCCCTATCCACCAGTCCCATTACCAATCCTTCCCCTATCCACCAGTCCCATTACCAACCCTTCCCCCTATCCACCAGTCCCATTACCAATCCTTCCCCTATCCACCAGTCCCATTACCAATCCTTCCCCTATCCACCAGTCCCATTACCAACCCTTCCACTATCCACCAGTCCCATTACCAATCCTTCCCCTATCCACCAGTCCCATTACCAATCCTTCCCCTATCCACCAGTCCCATTACCAACCCTTCCCCTATCCACCAGTCCCATTACCAACCCTTCCCCTATCCACCAGTCCAATTACCAACCCTTCCTGTATCCACCAGTCCCATTACCAATCCTGTCCCTATCCACCAGTCGCATTACCAACCCTTCCCCTATCCACCAGTCCCATTACCAACCCTTCCCCTCTCCACCAGTCCCATTACCAATCCTTCCCCTATCCACCAGTCCCATTACCAATCCTTCCCCTATCCACCAGTCCCATTACCAACCCTTCCCCTATCCACCAGTCCCATTACCAACCCTTCCCTTATCCACCAGTCCCATTACCAATCCTTCCCCTATCCACCAGTCCCATTACCAATCCTTCCCCTATCCACCAGTCCCATTACCAACCCTTCCCCAATCCACCAGTCCCATTACCAACCCTTACCCTATCCACCAGTCCCATTACCAATCCTTCCCCTATCCACCAGTCCCATTACCAATCCTTACCCTATCCACCAGTCCCATTACCAATCCTTCCCCTATCCACCAGTCCCATTACCAACCCTTTCCCTATCCACCAGTCCCATTACCAATCCTTCCCCTATCCACCAGTCCCATTACCAATCCTTCCCCTATCCACCAGTCCCATTACCAACCCTTCCCCTATCCACCAGTCCCATTACCAACCCTTCCCCTATCCACCAGTCCCATTACCAATCCTTCCCCTATCCACCAGTCCCATTACCAATCCTTCCCCTATCCACCAGTCCCATTACCAACCCTTCCCTTATCCACCAGTCCCATTACCAATCCTTCCCCTATCCACCAGTCCCATTACCAACCCTTCCCCTATCCACCA
This sequence comes from Eriocheir sinensis, assembly GCF_024679095.1. Taxonomy (NCBI): domain Eukaryota; kingdom Metazoa; phylum Arthropoda; class Malacostraca; order Decapoda; family Varunidae; genus Eriocheir; species Eriocheir sinensis. The sequence continues at coordinate 8,249,538 of NC_066576.1, forward strand.
GTCCCATTACCAATCCTTCCCCTATCCACCTGTCCCATTACCAATCCTTCCCCTATCCACCAGTCCCATTACCAACCCTTCCCCTATCCACCAGTCCCATTACCAAACCTTCCCATATCCACCAGTCCCATTACCAATCCTTCCCCTATCCACCAGTCCCATTACCAACCATTACCCTATCCACCAGTCCCATTACCAATCCTTCCCCTATCCACCAGTCCCATTACCAATCCTTCCCATATCCACCAGTCCCATTACCAATCCTTCCCCTATCCACCAGTCCCATTACCAACCCTTACCCTATCCACCAGTCCCATTACCAACCCTTCCCATATCCACCAGTCCCATTACCAATCCTTCCCCTATCCACCAGTCCCATTACCAATCCTTCCCCTATCCACCAGTCCCATTACCAACCCTTCCCCTATCCACCAGTCCCATTACCAATCCTTCCACTATCCACCAGTCCCATTACCAATCCTTCCCCTATCCACCAGTCCCATTACCAACCCTTCCCCTATCCACCAGTCCCATTACCAATCCTTCCCTATCCACCAGTCCCATTACCAACCCTTCCCCTATCCACCAGTCCCATTACCAATCCTTCCCCAATCCACCAGTCCCATTACCAATCGTTCCCCTGTCCACCAGCCCCATTACCAATCCTTCCCTATCCACCAGTCCCATTACCAATCCTTCCCTATCCACCAGTCCCATTACCAACCTTCCCTATCCACCAGTCCCATTACCAATCCTTCCCTATCCACCAGTCCCATCACCAACCCTTCCCCTATCCACCAGTCACATTACAAATCCTTTCCCTTTCCTACAGTACGATTTCATATCCTTCAACTCTCCTCCAGTCCCATTACCAATCCTTCCCCTATCCACCAGTCCCATTACCAATCCTTCCCCTATCCACCAGTCCCATTACCAATCCTTCCGCTATCCACCAGTCCCATTACCAACCCTTCCCCTATCCACCAGTCCCATTACCAACCCTTCCCCTATCCACCAGTCCCATTACCAATCCTTCCCCTATCCACCAGTCCCATTACCAATCCTTCCCCTATCCACCAGTCCCATTACCAACTCTTCCCTATTCACCATTCCCATTACCAGTCCTTCCCCTCTCCACCAGTCCCATTACCATCCCTTCTCCTATCCATCAGGCGCATTACCAATCCTTTTCCTATCCACCAGTCCCATTACCAACCCTTCCCCTATCCACCAGTCCCATTACCAATCCTTCACCTATCCACCAGTCCCATTACCAATCCTTCCTCTATCCACCAGTCCCATTACCAACCCTTCCTCTATCCACCAGTCCCATTACCAATCCTTCCCCTATCCACCAGTCCCATTACCAATCCTTCCCCTATCCACCAGTCCCATTACCAACCCTTCCCCTATCCACCTGTCCCATTACCAATCCTTCCCCTATCCACCAGTCCCATTACCAACCCTTCACCTATCCACCAGTCCCATTACCAACCCTTCCCCTATCCACCAGTCCCATTACCAATCCTTCCCCTATCCACCTGTCCCATTACCAATCCTTCCCTAATCCTCCAGTCCCATTACCAACCCTTCCCCTATCCACCAGTCCCATTACCAATCCTTCCACTATCCACCAGTCCCATTACCAATCCTTCCCCTATCCACCAGTCCCATTACCAATCCTTCCCCTATCCACCAGTCCCATTACCAATCCTTCCCCTATCCACAAGTCACATTACCAATCCTTCCCCTATCCACCAGTCCCATTACCAACCCTTCCCCTATCCACCAGTCCCATTACCAAACCTTCCCCTATCCACCAGTCCCATTACCAATCCTTCCCCTATCCACCAGTCCCATTCCCAATCCTTCCCTATCCACTATTCCCATTACCAACCCTTCCCTATCCACCAGTCCCATTACCAATCCTTCCCCTATCCACCTGTCCCATTACCAACCCTTCCCCTATCCACCAGTCCCATTACCAATCCTTCCTCTATTCACCAGTCCCATTACCAGTCCTTCCCTTTCCACCAGTCCCATTACCAACCCTTCCCCTATCCACCAGTCCCATTACCAATCCTTCCCCTATCCACCAGTCCCATTACCAATCCTTCCCCTATCCACCAGTCCCATTACCAATCCTTCCTCTATCCACCAGTCCCATTACCAATCCTTCCCCTATCCACCAGTCCCATTACCAATCCTTCCCCTATCCACCAGTCCCATTACCAATCCTTCCCCTATCCACCAGTCCCATTACCAACCTTCCCTATCCACCAGTCCCATTACCAACCCTTCCCTATCCACCAGTCCCATTACCAATCCTTCCCTATCCACCAGTCACATTACCAATCCTTACCCTATCCACCTGTCCCATTACCAATCCTTCCCCTATCCACCAGTCCCATTACCAATTCTTCCCCTATTCACCAGTCCCATTACTAACCCTTCCCCTATCCACCAGTCCCATTACCAACCCTTCCCCTATCCACCAGTCCCATTACCAACCCTTCCCCTATCCACCAGTCCCATTACCAATCCTTCCCCTATCCACCAGTCCCATTACCAACCCTTCCCCTATCCACCAGTCCCATTACCAACCCTTCCCCTATCCACCAGTCCCATTACATATTTTCTCTTACATATTTACTTCACTTTTTTTAACTGGGCAATCATTGTATTTTCATTCTTTCCATTGTCTTTTTTCTCGCCACAGGTCAGATCAGATCAGATGTCGTCCCGGGATATGCCTTTTGCAACGGTTCCCGGATTTTCTTTTCACTTAATGTCAATGTTCTCGCGCCTTATCTCTTATTTTCTTTTTCAATTTTCACTTGACATCTAGTAATTTTTCACTGGTTTTGCACTTGTGTTTTAGCCTTCTGAATTCTTTGTCTTTCCTTCCAGAGTTTTTTTAAGTAATTTTTCCTTTCTTCTATTTTCTCACTTCTTTTATTGCTAGGTAAGGCAACATGGAAGGCGCGGTTCACATGTCACTGAGAGGCACTGTAGACGGGGCACGCGCGGAACCATGGCGCTCAGGAATACGCGGCGCACGGCGAGACTCAGAGGAATGGAGTACAAGGTATGAAGAAAGGAGAGCTTGGGTCAGGGCTCATGGCACGGGTATAGAGAAACGACAACAGCGAATATTAACCCCTTGACTGCGGGTTTCCTACAGTCAGACCTCACCAAGCTACAGGAACGGAGCGAAAAGTGTCTGCTACAATTCAATGAAGAAAAATGTAAAGTCCTGCACCTTGGGAGAAGATATCCAGCATACCAATACCACATGGGAAACACTCCACTCAGTGTCCACCACCACAGAGGCAGAGAAAGACCTGGGATTTTATGTTACCGGGCAACCAGTGAAAGCCAAATCTGTGCCAATCGCAGCGGACGGGTTAAAAAAGTACGAGGAAATGAGCATCGAGTAATAAGAAAGCTGCAAAAGAGTTACCTTACCGACGTGCCCCATCCACCAGGACTTCGGCAGCCATATAGCGCCACCTGATTCTCTCTCTTGTTAGGTGCTACAACTCAACAGGCTTATGATGTCCTCCCACCACTCTCGTCACACCATCCATAAATTTCTCTCTCTGTCTTCCTCTTGCTCTTCTGCCTTCCACCATCCCAGTCCACGCCACAGCCTCCATCTCATTCCTTCTCATCACATAGGGGCTTCGTGGTGCAGTGGTTAGCATACTCGGCTCACAACCGAGAGAGCCCGTTTTCTAATTCCAATAGACAACTTTTTATTCATCAGAAAATCCTTCATCCTCGTAAATGCACTGTTCGCAATGCCAATTCTCATTCTAATTCATTTTTCACATCTGCAGTCCTCAGTTATCAAGCTCCCTAGATAAGAAAACTTTGACACCTGCAAAAGGGTTAAGGGAAGAAAAAGACCTCCTCTATAAGCACGGGCACAAAACTTTGACACCTGCAAAAGAGTTAAGGGAAGAAAAAGACCTCCTCTATAAGCACGGGCTCGAAACTTTGACACCTGCAAAAGAGTTAAGGGAAGAAAAAGACCTCCTCTATAAGCACGGGCACAAAACTTTGACACCTGGAAAAGAGTTAAGGGAAGAAAAAGACCTCTATGAGCACGGGCACAAAACTTTGACACCTGCAAAAGACTTAAGGGAAGGAAAAGACCTCTATAAGCACGGCACATAACACGGGCGACTCAAGCTCACACCATTTATTTCGCGCATCGCCTTTTGTCTTATTTCCTATATGCTTGTTTCTTCGCACATGTCTGTAAAGTGAGATATGGATAGTTAGGTACGTAAAGATAGACACATCCTTGTTTATAGAAAGCCGTAGACGAATAAAAGCGTTCGATTGAGTAGTGTAATTTTATATGTAGACCTTCAGTACCTGTATCTTGATCTTGAAGGGCGTAGAGTGTCAGTCCAAGTCAGTTAGCCGCGCGGACCTTACATAGTTTCCCATTCT
>NC_066576.1:8259001-8286501 GCF_024679095.1 Eriocheir sinensis
CACACACACACACACACATGTACGTTCCCTCCGCCAGCCGTGTACACGTGGGTAGCCCGGCGCTGCACGGGAAGGGTCGCAGGGACTAACGCGCTTACTCGACCAAATAAATCGACCGATCGCGTCTTATAATTGGGCAGCAAAGAGCCTGGGGACCACTTTATGGAGCTGGGATTGGGGGGGGAGGAGGGGGAGGGTGTGGGGGGAGGAGCGGGAGATGGGAAGAGTGGTGGAGGGGAAGCGTTACCGAGTGGAGAGGAATAGGGAGAATGTAGAATGTCTTGTAGAGAGGCACGCGGATGGATGAGGGGGTAGTGTGGATGAATGAAAAGAGTGGATGAGGAGGTAGAGTGAAGGAGAGGAAGAGTGAAGGAGGAGAAACGTTACTGAGTGGAGAGGAATAGGGAGAATGGAGAGTGTCATGTAGGGATGGAAGCGAATTGATGATGGGATGGACGGAGGAGGGTAAAGAGTGGAAGAAGGGAAGAGCTTGGGAAGGGAAAGAGTGAAGGAGAGGAAGAGCTTGGAAAGGTGAAGAGTGAAGGAGGACAAGTGTTACTGAGTGGAGAGGAATAGGGAGAATGGAGTGCCTTGTAGAGAGAGAAGCGAATTGATGATGGGGGAAGGGCGGAGAAGAGTAAAGAGAGGAAGAAGGGAAAAGCTAGGGAAGGGAAAGAGCTAAGAAGCGCCACTGACTGAGGAGATATAGGGAGAGCGGATAGGGTCTTGCATAGCGGGAAGCGAGTGGATTTTGGGGACACTGTTGAATGTTGAAAGTGAATGTTGGGGATGAGAGGGCGTGAGGAGAGAGGCGTTGCGGACCAGTTGGGGATTTAGAGAAGGAGAGGAAGGGGTCCAGAATTAAGGTTTGCCAAGGGGAATGTAAGTGACTATTGAGTATCAGTTAAGAAGGAAAATAAATGTTAAAATCAATGATGAAGATTAATGATAAACCACTGAGTATTTGAGATCAGTAAAAACTTTAAATATATGTTGAGATACGTGGGATAACGATAAAAATAAGGTAGTAAGTATATTAAGAATACTGTGAAAGGCGATGTTTAGTCAAGAAGAGAATGTTAATGGAAAAAAAATAGAATAAACTCATTTTGTAAATGGGAAAAGAAAAGACAAGTAGGGAAAGAAGGAAAAGTGAATGGAAGAATATAACAGGAAAAGAGTATTAAGAACCCATAAATGTATGTTGTATAGGGGAAAAGAAAAGACAGATAGGGAAAGAAGGAAAGGTGAATGGAAGAATATAACAGGAAAAGAGTATTAAGAACCCATAAATGTATGTTGTATAGGGGAAAAGAAAAGACAAGTAGGGAAAGAAGGAAAAGTGAATGGGAGAATATAACAGGAAAAGAGTATTAAGAACCCATAAATGTATGTTGTATAGGGGAAAAGAAAAGACAGATAGGGAAAGAAGGAAAAGTGAATGGGAGAATATAACAGGAAAAGAGTATTAAGAACCCATAAATGTATATTGTATAGGGGAAAAGAAAAGACAAGTAGGAAAAGAAGGAAAAGTGAATGGGAGAATTTAACAGGAAAAGAGTATTAAGAACCCATAAATGTATGTTGTATTGGGAAAAAGAAAAGACAGATAGGGAAAGAAGGAAAGGTGAATGGAAGAATTTAACAGGTAATGGAAAGAGTATTAAGAACCCATAAATGTTTGTTGTATAGGGGAAAAAAAGACATGAGGGAAAAAGAAGGAAAATTAAATGGAAAAAGATAACAGGCAAAGGAAAGAGTATTAAGAACCTGGGAGCAGCGAGTAGCGGGCTTTTTCAATCATTGTTTACTTTTTTTGTGCCCTTGAGCTGTCTCCTTAGTTGTAAAAAAAAAAGTTTGTTGTATAGGGAAAAAGAAAAGACAAGACAGGAGGGGAAAGAAGGAAAATTAAATGGAAAAATGTTATAGCTAAAGAGAAAGTATTAGAATCAATGAAACTATGTTGTAGGAAAAAGAAAAAACAGGAATAGAACGAAGGAAGAGTTAATGTTTTGAAAGAAGGGGAGTGGGGGCGGGCGAGGAGGTGGACGGTTTAGGTTAAGTCTTGGGGATGGCGGGGAAGAGTTGGGGAAGTTTTGAAGGAGGAAAGAAGTGCCGGGAAGTAGCGGAGGTGGTTCTATGATAAAGAAAATAAAGGCCTCCGCTTTTTCGGGGACTCGAGATTTTAAAAAAAGCTAACTCAAAATATTCCAAAAGCAAAGATTTTGAATTTGCTTGAATAATCTCCTCTCGTCTTACCCCTACTACTACTACTACTACTACTACTACTACTACTACTACTTCTACTGCTACTGCTATTAATACTGCTATTTCTACTACTACCACAAAGCTACATAATCACTTGTGCTTTAATCTACTCGACGCCAACTTCCCAGGAAAAACAACAACAACAACAACAACAAAACCAGCAACACGTTTTTCGGAGCCACACACACACACACACACACACACACACACACACACACACACCAGTAAGCTATATCAAACACTAGCACCTTTTATATTTTATTTTACTTTATTTTATCATATATTTTATTTGCGATATATTTAGTTGCCCTTTTTATTTGCGTTATTTGCGTATTTTATTTTTTGCGTTATTACATTTTATTTTATTTCATTTAATTATATTTTTTCTTTATTTGCATTATCTTTTATTAGCACTTTTTAATTTGCGTTTATTTGCGTATTTTTATTTTCGTTTTTATTTCCGTCAGTTGGAAAATCTGAAAAAAAAGGAATAACAACGGTGATGTGGATTGTCCCGTTTTCTTTGATAACTAATGATAGAAAACTGGTACATACATTCACATGGGTAACCTAATCAAAAGGGACAGGCGAGTGATGAATGTCTAGCTTTTAGATGATTTATGATGAACTGCGACACGAACAAGCCAACAGTATTCTCTCTCTCTCTCTCTCTCTCTCTCTCTCTCTCTCTCTCTCTCTCTCTCTCTCTCTCTCTCTCTCTCTCTCTCTCTCTCTCTCTCTCTCTCTCTCTCTCTCTCTCTCTCTCTCTCTCTCTCTCCACTTTGCTTCTTTTCTACATGCAATTAATAACATAACTGATGGAGAGAGAGAGAGAGAGAGAGAGAGAGAGAGAGAGAGAGAGAGAGAGAGAGAGAGCACAAGAACAAGAACAAGAACAAGAAGAACAAGAACAAGAAGGAAAAAAAACGTGTGTGGGATGTGTAACTCTTTCGCCTGTTTGTGTGTTTGTTTGTGTGTTTGTTTGTCGGCGGTGAAGGATGGAGGAGACCAAGAAACGTGAGTGGGAAAATAAGAGGCCATTAACATCATTATGAATTGTGCGGTGATGGTGGGATAATGGCGCTGGGGGGGGGGGGGGGAGGAGGGGAGAGGAGGAGAAGGGAGGGAAGAAGAAATTAAGGTAAGGGAGGGAAGAAGCGAGGGCAAGGGACCGAAGGTAAGGAGTGTAAGGAACGAAGGGAAGGGGAGGAAGGGAAGTTGTCTGGGTGAAGGGGGAGAGTCGAGCTTCGGTCTGACTGAAAATGAAGGGAGGAGGATGAGGGGAAAGTAAGGAGGAATAGTTGGCAAGGATGAAAGAGTGAAGCTAAAGAGTAAGGAAGAGAAGGTGAAGGGGTAATACTGATGGTCTGCCAGGGGGTGAAGGGGGATTGGGAGGGTGGATGAGTGAGGGGAAAGGAATGAAGGTAATGGATGTGTGTGAGGGGACGAGAGTGGATCTGGAGGATGAGTGAGTGAAATGGGTGAAGGGGTAAGAGAAATGGGTTGAAAGGATGTAAGGGAAAGTAGGGGGAAGTAAAGGAGAAGGATGAAAAGAAAAAAAAGCTTAGAATGAAGGTAATGAATATGGGTGAAGGGAAAAGAGTGGATATGGAGGATGAGTGAGTGAAATGGGTGAAAGGGTAAGAGAAATGGGCTGAAAGGGGAAAGTAATGATAAGTAGGGGGCAAGGATGAAAGGAAAGGGTGAAGGTAGAAAGTAAGGAAGAGACTGTAAGGGTGACTAAGGAAGAATAATGATTAGGGTGAAAATAAAAGGGATAATGATGGCAGGAATTGGGTGCAAAGGGATGAATGGATAAGGGTGAAACTGTGGCTTTGTAAGTATGTAAGTTGAGGGTGAAAGATCGATGAAAGTAATGGGGTGAAAATGAAGGGCTTACAGTACCATATGAGGGAGGGGAGGGAGGGAATGTTAGGGGAAATAAGGGAAGCTTGTGAATTAAGGGAGGAAAGGTGAGGGCAAGGGAAAGGGAAGGCATATTAGTGAGATAAATGAGGGAGATTAGCCGTGAACTGTGGCTTGGTTGGGATGTCAGTTGAAGGGGAGGGATCGATAAAAAGTAATGGGCTGAAAATGAAGGGAGGAGGGGAGGGAGGGAATGTTAGGGGAAATAAGGGAAGTAATGGAAGAGGGTGAAACTTGTGAATTAAGGGAGGAATGGTGAGGGCAAGGGAGAGAGAAAGAATATTAGGGAAAACATGAAAGGTAAATTTGGAAGACGAACCAAATGTAAGAGAGAGAAGATAAAGAATGTTAGGGTGAAAATAAAGGGAAATAAAGGGGAGGGTAAATAAAGGGTTGAAGGGAAAAGAGAAAAGGGTTAGGGGAAAAAAATATTAGTGTTGTGTTTTGAGGAGAGGTTACTCAGGGGTCGTGTGTGTGTGTGTGTGTGTGTGTGTGTGTGTGTGTGTGTGTGTGTGCCCTGAAGAGCCAAACATTTTTCGTAATTACCGTGAATGAAAAACATCATTAATCTTTGACCTTTGCCTGATTGACACACACACACACACACACACACACGCGCGCGCAACATGGATGCATACATACATACATACATACATACATACATACATACATACATACATATATTAATGGATACATAAATACATACTTATTTACAAGTCTATTCGTTTCAAAACATTTTCTTATGAAGTAAAAAGGTCAAAGAGTCAAATTATAATACACCTGCTACATGTTGCTCTAGGTCCAAAAAATATATATTAAAACATTAAGTTATACTACAAAAAAACGTTTTAATTCCCGGGGTGTCTTCACGATTCCTGCTTCAAGGAGATTAATTTGTAGAAAAAAAAACGTTGAAAGATACACACTGATAGATTGGAAGGTTTATCATACTGGATGACTCTAGCAATGGAAACACACACACACACACACACACAGACACACACACACACACACACACACACACACACAGCTGTTCGTACTGGCGGACATGAAGACGCACTACACGGCTTTTATAACCACATGATTACTCCACACACAGCCCGGCCTAGCGAGAGACGAGAAAAACAACAAATGAGCATACTGAATCTACTCTTTTATCCATAGTCACAGCTGTTCGTACTGGCGGACATGAAGACGCACTACACGGCTTTTATAACATCACATAATTACCTCACACATATCCCGGCCTAGCGAGGGACGAGAAAAACAACTAATGAACACACTGAATCTACTCTTTTATCCATATTCACAGTTGTTCGTACTGGCGGACATGAAGACGCACTACACGGCTTTTATAACCACATGATTACTCCACACACAGCCCGGCCTAGCGAGGGACGAGAAAAACAACTAATGAACACACTGAATCTACTCTTTTATCCATATTCACAGCTGTTCGTACTGGCGGACATGAAGACGCACTACACGGCTTTTATAACATCACATAATTACTTCACACACAGCCCGGCCTAGCGAGGGACGAGAAAAACAACTAATGAACACACTGAATCTACTCTTTTATCCATATTCACAGCTATTCGTACTGGCGGACATGAACACGCACTACACGGCTTTTAAAACCACATGATTACTCCACACACAGCCCGGCCTAGCGAGAGACGAGAAAAAAAAATGAGCATACTGAATCTACTATTTTTATCCATATTCGCAGCTGTTCATACTGGCGGACATGAAGACGCACTACACGGCTTTTAAAACCACATGATTACTCCACACACAGCCCGGCCTAGCGAGAGACGAGAAAAAACAACAAATGAGCATACTGAATCTACTCTTTTTATCCATATTCACAGCTGGTCGTACTGGCGGACATGAAGACGCACTACACGGCTTTTATAACCACATGATTACTCCACACACAGCCCGGCCTAGCGAGGGACGAGAAAAAACAACAAATGACGAATCGTTTTTGTCTGATTGATACTTGCATATTATCATTGTCCCGCTGGTAACAAATTAATCAATCACTGTTTACGTGTCCCCAGGTGAGGCAGCAACACCGCGTAGATCCCTTACCTGCGGGGGGTGCAATTAAATAACTTACAGGTGTGTGTCGATAAACAATAACAGTAGTAATAACAACAATAACAACAGTAACAATAACAAACGATATCAAGCTAGGCCTACAAATGGTGCGATGACCTACAGATGATAGATAGAAAGATAGATACACTCATAGACAGATTGGCAGATAGATAGATAGATAGATAGATAGATAGATAGAAAAATAGATACACACATAGATAGACTGACAGATAGATAGATAATTAGATAGATAGAAAGATAGATACACACATAGATAGATAGGTAGATTGATAGAAGGATAGATACACACAGATAGATTGGCAGATAGATAGATAGGTAGATAGATAGATAGATAGATTGATTGACTGGCAGATAAATAGATAGAAAATAGAGAAGGGGAAAAAATAAAAATAAAAAATAATAAAAAATACTCAAAGAAATTTTCCCTTTGTTCGAATTACCCAAAAAATCACTTAATTGTTAATGATGAAAGTAGAGGTTGATTAATGATAGCAGTAAACAGACACGAGGTAATGGCAAGTTTGTGTTAATTTAGAGAACATGATTATAATTTCCTTCAGTTTTCCTTGAGTTCATTATCGCCTTGTTGTTTTCCAGAGCCCGCTGTGTGACCTCATCAGCGGTGAGTACGGAGAATGTGTTTGGTGTTTATTAAGGAAAGATAGATAGATAGATAGATAGAGAGAGAGAGAGAGAGAGAGAGGCATCAAGTAAGATTCTCTCTCTCTCTCTCTCTCTCTCTCTCTCTCACACACACACACACACACACACCCACACACAAACAGCCCCCCACACCCCCACCCACCCTCACGAGACCCCTGCTCCCCCCACCCACACCCACACAACCCTCCCCCTCCCCACCCACACACACTAAGCTTGCCAATAATATAAGTGAAAAATGTCTGGGTTTGGCGACGCGACACAGAAATAATTATAGAGACTTAGCGAGAATTAACACTTCCCCTCCCTCCCCCTCCCTCCCTGTTCCTCCCTCTTCCTTCCCTTTCCTCCCTCCTCCCTTCCTCGTGATAAGCCAAGGGAGAGAAGTGTCCAGCTGACCCACTACTGGTAAGAGTTAGGGTGCTTCTACCTCCTCTCCCTCCCTCTCACTCTCCCTTTTTTTCCTCCATCCCTCCCTTCTGCCTCCCCTACGCTTCCCTCCTCCCTCCCTCTCTCTTCCTTTCTCTCCCTCCCCATCCAACCCTCACTTTCCCTCTCATTTTTCCTCCCTTCATCTCCATCCCTCCCTCTCCTTCTTCCCTCTATCTCTCCACTTTCATTACCCTCCCTATCCTTCCCTCCCTTCCTCTCCCTTCCTCCCTCCCTCCCTCCCCCCCCCTCTCTCACCTGTCGCCCGAAACTTAGTGGGGCCGACACGCAGGTAACTCATGATTAGCGTGACCGAACGTCCCACCGAGAGAGAGAGAGAGAGAGAGAGAGAGAGAGAGAGAGAGAGAGAGAGAGAGAGAGAGTGTTGTGTCGGGTCGTGTGAGTTTCCTTTTGTTAACATTAGGTGTATGAAAGACGAGGTGGATCGGACGTTTCTTTAAATTTCTCTCTCTCTCTCTCTCTCTCTCTCTCTCTCTCTCTCTCTCTCTCTCTCTCTCTCTCTCTCTCTCTCTCTCTCTCTCTCTCTCTCTCTCTCTCTCAATAGTAACAATAATAAGACCCAAGTTAGTTATTTTTTACATGGTTAATTCCTTCTCTTTCCCTTACTCTTCCCCCTCCTCTTTATTTTCCTCCTCCTCCTCCTCCTCCTCGTCCTTATCGTCGTCTACAACCATTAACATAACGCTTCATTCATCTATAACTACTACTACTACTACTACTACTACTACTACTACTACACTACTACTACTATTACCAACACTACCAATTCCGGCTCTCGTCTCCTTCTCGGGATCCCTCGCCTCGGGGTTAGCGAGGCAGCCAGCTGATCAAAAATGAACGAGAAGGACGTGAATATTTGAGAATCGATATTTTGGGGCGTGCGTGAGAGGAATAGAAAGATGTACTGGAGCCTGGGAGAGAGAGAGAGAGAGAGAGAGAGAGAGAGAGAGAGAGAGAGAGAGAGAGAGAGAGAGAGAGAGAGAGAGAGAGAGAGACATCAGGGAAAGACGGAAAGAGAAAGAGAAACATATGAGAAAGAGGAGATGGAGGAGGAAAGGAGCGAAAGGAAAGGTAGGAAGATAGATAGATAGAGATAAAGATGGAAAAATAACCTAACCTTACCAACGAAAAGGAAGCAGGAAAGAGAAAGGAAATAATAAATGAGAAAGTAACGAATGAGGAAGAAAGGGATAATGGGAGGGGAAGAAAGAAAGGGAGGAGAATGGAAGGCAGAAAGAGGGGAGAGGAAAGGATTGCAGGAAAGAAAGAGGAAGTAATAAAATGCGAAAGTAACGAATGAGGAAGGAAGAAAGGAAGACAAGGACAGGAAGAAAGGGATAATGGGAAGGGAAGAAAGGAAGGGAGGAGATTGGAAGGCAGTAGGAGGGGAGAGAAAAGGAAAGCAGAGAGGAAGAGAGAGGGATAGAGAGATGTCGAGAAGGAACCAGGGAAGAGCGACCCAGTAATGCATGGATAAGGAAGTTGATGGATTGCAAGGAAGGAGTGAGGGAAAGATAAGGCAAAAAGATCGAGCAGGGCAGATGGAGATAGACAAATAGATAGAAATAGATAGATAAACTAGTGATAAGGAAGTAAGCAAGAGAAAGTAATGATGAGAAAGGAAGGATTGGGAATAAGGAATTGAAAGGAAGATTGGCAGTTGACCTGACCTGACCTAACCTGACCTAAATACCGAAAACAAAAATAGGAAAGAGTAAGTATTGAATGACGAGGAGACAGGAAGAAGGGAGTGAAGGGAAGGAAAGAAAGGAAGGAGTGAGAGACAGTGAGACAGAGAGTGACAAGGAAATAGAAAAGAGACAGGAAGGAAGAAGTGTAGGGAAGGAGAGAAAGGAAGGAAGAAGCCAAGCGAGCAGAAGACAGACAGAGATAAGGAAATGAGAAAGACGAAGTAATAAATGACAAAAGAACGATAGGAAGAATGGATAGGAAGATAGAGGGATAGAAAGAGAGATAACTAACCTAACCTAACTTAAATACTGAGAAGATAGTAAGAAAGAGTATGGAAATAATGAATGAGGAAGAAAGGGATTGATTAGAAGAAAGAAGTAAAGGGAGGATAGATAAATAGATAGACATAGAGAAATATTAAGGAAGTAGAGAAAAGGAAATCATGAATGAATAAGGAAGGGACGAGAAAAAAGGAGGGAAAAGAAGGAAAGAAAGGGAAAAGCGAGGAGAGCAAAAGACGAAGATAGAGAGAGAAATAGCAAATAGGAGAAAAAGAAATGAATGAGAGAGGGAAAGAAAGATATGATTGAAGAGAAGAAAAGAAAGGAAGAGGAAGATAAAAAGGGAAATAGCAAATTGGAGAGGAAGAAATGAATAAGAGAGGGAAAGGAAGAAAGGAATGAAGAGAAAAGAAGAAAAGGAAGAGGAAGATAGAAAGAGAAATAGCAAAAAGGAGAGGAAGAAATGAAGAAAGGAGTGAAGAAAAGAGAAGAAAGGGAAGAGGGAGATAGAAAGGGAAATAGCAAAAAGTAGACGAAGAAATGAATGAGAGAGGAGGAAAAGGAAGAAATGAATGAGGACAAGAGAAGAAAGCAAGGAAGGGAGGAAGAAGCAAACAAACAGAGAGAAATAAATAACGAAGAGGAAATAGAAAAAAAACAATGGTAATTACTGAGGAAAAAGGATGGAAAGGAAGAAAGACTCAGAGATATACACATAGATAGATACATAGATAAATAGTTGAATAGAGCGAAATATCAAATAGTAAAGAGTTAATGAATAGATAAGAAGAGAAACGAAGGGATGGGAAGAACGATATCAATAAAGCAGTAAAAGAAATAATGAAAGAATAGGAAGGGATGGGAAGAAAGGGGTAAGGGAAGGAACGGCAAGGAAGGGAACGGCGTAGCGGGCGGGGGCAGACGGAGAACGTAGCGGCTTACAATGCTCGGCGCTGAACAAGACCCACATTTGCATATAGATAGTGCCGTTAATTAACACGCCCAACTAACTTTAAAACTTGCATCACTTTCTAATTGAAATCTCGACGCGGGAGGCACGAGGAGACGGTCTTGGCGGGGCTGGTGGTGGAGGTGGATGGGGTGGATGGGGTGGTGGTGGTAGTCTTGTCTTGCTGTGGTTCCTGACTCCTTCTCTTCCGCCTCCTCTTCCTCTTCCTCTTCCTCCTCCTCCTTATCCTCATCTTCTTCCTCATTCTCATTCTTTTTTGTCCTCCTCCAATTCCTCTCAGCATTTTCTTCCTCCTTACTCCTCTTCCATACTTCCTCCTCCTCCTCCTCCTCCTCCTCCTCCTCCTCCTCATTATCATCATCATCATCAACTTTATCCTTCTCCTTGCATCTTTTTCCTCCTCCTCTTCTTCCGCGTCATCATTATCCTCTTCCTCGTCTTCCTCCTCCTCCTCCTCCTCCCCCTATACTCATTTTCACTCTCATACACGCACACACGCACACACGCATTTTGTCTATCTATCTGCCTGTCTCTCTGTCTAAAGGTCTGTTTGTCTGCCTGTCTCTGTCTGTCTGTGTGTGTGTCTGTCTGTCTGTCTGTCTGTCTGTCTGTCTGTCTGTCTGTGTGTCTGTGTCTCTCTCTCTCTCTCTCTCTCCTCAGTTTTATATAGGTTTTTTTTTAATCACGCTTATAATATTTTTTTCTTTTCATTTTTTTGTCTTCTCTGGTTACTTTTCATATTCTAAGTTTTCATTTGCGTTTTCTTTCATTTTCTTTCATTCTTTCATATTTCCTCCTTCCTTTTCTCCTTCCTTCCTTCACTTTCTTCCTTCTTTATTGCCTCACTTTGTTTCTCTCTTACTGATTTGCTCTTTCCTTCTTTCCTTCCTTCCTTCCTTCTTTTCATCCTTCCTTCCTTCCTTATTTTCATCCTTCCTTCCTTCCTTCCTTCCTTCCTTCCCTCCTCCCTTCTTTCCTTCCTTCCTTCCTTCCTTCCTTCCTTCCTTCCTTCCTTCTTTTCATCCTTCCTTCCTTCCTTCCTTCCTTCTTTCCTTCCTTCCTTAATTTCCTCCTTCGGCTGTTTTTTATCACTAACTTCCTGGACACTCTTTGGTTAGTTTATTTTCATCTTTTCTTTTTTCTTCTTTTTTTTTCTTTTTTTCCTCTTCTCGTATTCATTCCTTCCAAGTTTCCTCCATTAATTCCTCAAACTTTTCCTTCTTTCTCTACTTTTTGCATTTATTTTTTTTTTCTTTCATTATTTTTGTTTAGTATAATCTTCGTTTTTTTTTTTTTGTGAATGTACTTCCTTCATACACTTTCTTTGCGTCCTTCCTTCCTTCCTTCCTTCCTTCCTTCCTTCCTTCCTTCTTTTCATCCTTCCGTCCTTCCTTCCTTCCTTCCTTCCTTCCTCCCTTCCTTCCTTCCTCCCTTCCTTCTTTTCATCCATCCTTCCTTCCTTCCTTCCTTCCTTCCTTCTTTCCTTCTTTTTCCTAATTTCTCTAGTTTATGGAAAAGGAGGAGGGGAAAAATGGAGAAAAGTAGGAGGAGGAGGAGGAAGAGGAGGAGGAGGAAGGAGAAGAAGAAGAAAAAGCGAAACTGAAGAAAAAAAAGGAAAAAAACAAGAAAAGAAAAAAATGAGACGAAACAAAAGAGGTCAAGATTTATCCCCAACGAGAGAGAGAGAGAGAGAGAGAGAGAGAGAGAGAGAGAGAGAGAGAGAGAGCACTTCATGGGTTGGTCTCCTCGGAGGGACCTGAAGCTAGATAAGGCCTCGATTCTTTGTGCGATATTTATGCAGATGAGACAGAGAGAGAGGGAGGGAGGAAGGGAGGGAAGGAGGGAAAATGGATGGGCAGAAGGAGGTAAGGAAGGAGGGAGGTAGAAGAGAACGGTAGGTCAGAGGAATGGAGGAGAGAAAGGAGAAGGGAGAAGAGAAGGATAGGGAGGGAGGGAAGGAGTGAAGGGAGAATGGATGGAGAGGAATTCGAGGAGGGAAGGAAAGAAGGAGAGAGGGTAACAGAAGGTAAGGAAGGAGGGAAGGGAGAGAGGGAAGAATGGATGGAGAGAAGGAGGTAAGGAAGTAGGGAGAGAGGAGAGAAGAACAGGCCAGCAGAAGATAGGGAGGAAGGAGGGAGGAAAGAAGGAGGGAGGAGAGGATTTAGAGATGAGAGAGAGAGAGAGGAAGAGAAGGAGAAGAGGAATAGGAGGAGGAAAGGAGAAGAGAGGGCATAGACGAGAGGAAGGAAGGAAGATAGGAGGAGAGATTGATATGATAGCAGGAGATAAGAAAAGAGTTGAGAATGAGGGAGGGGGTGAAAGAGGAAGAGAAGGAGGGTAGAGGAAGGAAGATAGGGACGGAAGGAAGGAAGGAGGGATCAGAAAGGGAAGGAAAGAGGGGAAGAGGGAAGGAGAGAAGGAGGAAGAGAGGCAGAGAGAAGGAGACAAGAGAGAGATAGAAGAGAAAGTGTGAGGAGAGAGAGAGAGAGAGAGAGAAAGCTTATTCCCTGTCAGGATAGGAAGTTTGCATTATAATAGCCAAGAGGTAAGATTAGTTCACGAATAAAGAGAATGGGCGGTGTTAGTTTCACAGGAGGTGCCGTGCGGGGGGTGACTAACCTATTCCGACCCCTTCTGATATAATTGCAGAGTTGTGTTGTTCTTCAAGTGTTCGTAGATGTATCAGCGTTTCCAAATATCAGAGGGGACAGGCGAGTGATAAATGTTTAGTTTTTAGATGATTTTTGATGAACTGTGACACTAACAAGCCAACAGCATTATCTCTCTCTCTCTCTCACACACACACACACACACACACACACACACACACATGATAATTTTCGTTGCCATCAAAATGCAGATGAATTGATCAAACTTTTCTGGACTCGTCAAACTTTTGGGGCAGAATACCTGGACGGGGCGGCCCACTCCCCCCCCCTCACCCACCCACCCTTTCACCTGCCCTCCTCCCTCTCACCTGCCTCCCCCCCCCTCACCTGACCAGCCGCGTGTTGTTATCCCGCCCTCAGAATAGAAACAGTTTAAGTACCTCAGACACACACGGACACACACACACAAAAAAAAAACGTACATACATAAATAAACGAAACTGAACAGGCTTGGAAACTGTGTACTGAAAACCAAACAACAGAGGTGGGGGTTTCTATCCTGCTCATTGTTGCTTTATTTCAGGTCGAGCACACTCCTACCTCCTTACCAGCATCTCCCGGACATACTCATAACATATACAATCGTCTGTGTCAAAAATATGAGTAATCTTTAAAAATTATATGACAGTGAAAATTAATACCGTACATCATCAATTAGTGCCATTAACTCTATTTTACTTTTCACTTTCGGAGAGCAGTGACGTATTGGGGTGAGACTGTATAATCTATCCTGTTTTGAGCTGTTTTCTTACCTGATAAATATACACAAATACGCGAAAAGCCAAATCATTCAGACTCACCCGCAGTCGAAATGGCAAAGGACAAGAACAGGAAAATACAGACAGGCAAACAGACAGACGGACAGAGAGACAGATAGACAGCGAGAAGTAAAGACAGAGACGCCCAGAAAGGAGAGGCCCCGTCACAGATGTTAAAAATCGATTTAGCAGTTAATAAAATATTCATCAAGTCTTTCGGAGAGACAGGCAGAGAGAGAGAGAGAGAGAGAGAGAGAGAGAGAGAGAGAGAGAGAGAGAGAGATCTGTTTCAGTATTCCTCTAGGCTATAAATATAATTGTAGAAAGTATTTTACATGTGGAATTATATTTAGTGATAATCCGCGACCTGGCCTCGGGGGTACACGTGTCATCGATGTGTGCTTTCCTTGTATGTGCTTTCCAGCATATCCCGAGGCTGTCCTGGTGCTGCTGCTGCTGCGCTCGCTGATCTCCCTACTGCTCAACACTGCTCTTCTAAGTGTTAAGGGGGCTTCGTGGTGCAGTGGGTAGCACACTCGGCTCACAACCGAGAGAGCCAGGGTTCGATTCCTGGGCGGAGCGGAAAAATTTGGGCGGCTTTTCCGATACCCTACGCCCCTGTCCACCCAGCAGTGAATGGGTACCAGGTATTAATCGGGGGTTGTGTCCCGTCTCCTGGGGTCTGTTTCCTTCAATAATTCCTTCCCCTTCTGTCTCTCTCCGGCATATGACCACAGATGTTGCGCCGACTAAACGAAACTTTTTTTTCTAAGTGTTAAGTCTGTAACACTACTCACAACACATTTCCCTTTTGCACACTTGCTTGTCCCCCTGTGCTCACACCTTACAGCTCCTCACATCACATTGGTGCACATACATCTCCTTCGTAACGTTACTACACATAACTTACAAATCATTTTCCAGGAAGTGTTACTGGGAGGTACTTGTTTTAGGCTGTAATTTTCTTTGTCTGAACGGAACGGAGAGTTACTGGCGCACCCTCCATCCTCCCGCTCGTTGGCCGCTTTTCCCTAGAGACCCTTTGTTTTGTGTCGCTAACCTCCGGGAAAAGACAAAGGCAAGCTGCCCTCCGCTTTAAAACGTTGTATCACACGCGGGTGCAGACAAGCCCCTCAGTATTTCAAGACTAGCAAAGGGGCGATCGATTCCTGTCGTTTTTGTGTCATGGCAAATTAGGATGAAAGGAAAGTCAGGCAACTGTGTGTGTGTGTGTGTGTGTGTGTGTGTGTGTGTGTGTGTGTGTGTGTGTGTGTGTGTGTGTTATCACTTTGTTTTTATATTCGCGTCTAATCCTTGTAACCTGTATCATATAAACCGAGGAAGCACATGTTCAGATTCACTTTTAATTTTGGTTTATTCGGATATTCACTCGTGCATTTGTATTTCTCTTCCTCCTTTTCTCTTTTTCGTTTTTCTCCTCCTCCTCCTCCTCCTGTGTAGTGTACGTAAATGACATTGACGAGGGGCTATCGTGTAAAATATCGAAATTTGCAGACGACACAAAAATAGCCAGCAATCACTACGACAATGGATAAAGAACACTTCCAAGCTGATCTCGAACGTTTAAGTAGTTGGGCACGAACGTGGCAAATGGATTTCAATATTTAAAAGTGCAAGGTTATGCATATCGGAATCAACAACGATCGTATTCATTATCAAATTAACGGAGTGCATATTTCTGAAAAAGATCTTGGAGTAATAATTTCGAACGATCTTAAACCGAGGCAACATTGCACAGAAGTAGTAAAAAACTGCCAACAAACTGATCGGATTTATTGGTCGTACATTTGAACATAAATCAGAAAAAGTAATATTGACTCTGTACAATTCGTTAGTTCGCCCACATCTTGAGTATTGCGTTCAGTTTTGGTCTCCCCATTACAGAAAAGATACTGATAAACTCGAGAGGGTGCAGCGTCGATCTACTAAAATGATCCCCAGACTGCGAAACAAACCGTACGAAGACAGACTTATGAGACTGAAACTGGCTTTCGCAGCCGCAGGCTAGAGGTGTGACTTATAGAAGTGTTTAAAATGTTCAAGGAATTCTTCGAACTTTTTCATTTTTATTTTACTATCTCTCAAAGTGTTGTAACAAGAAACAATGGATAACAAAATAACGAGGAAGTTTTCAACTCAAAAAGAAAAAAACACTTCTTCTCTTCAACTGTCATCAATCATCAATGCGGTCTGCCTCAAAACGTCGAAAGTCGTCGAAACTATTTGCACATTGCACAGACAAATATTATTTAGAAGCCGAACAACATCCGCTATTCCGATCTGGCAGAAAAGCGAGAAAGCAGCGAAAGTTAAGTTATGATCTTCCTTTTGTCCATGTAAAACTCCCCATGTTGTAACTCCATACTATTGTTTCTATACTACATTTGTATTCTTCTTTGCCATTGCCCTTCCTTTCCTGTTTCACTCGTGTGTGTTAGATGGTAGATAGATTAGACAGCCTGTTAGGACCAAAGAAGTTTTTGTTTGTTGTTTTTTTGTCGTTTTTTTGCTTTTTCATCTCCTTTCATCATTATTTATCATCACCTATTTCAACTTTTATTTTCAAAACTTTTTGGTAATATCTTCCTGGTAATCTCTCTCTCTCTCTCTCTCTCTCTCTCTCTCTCTCTCTCTCTCTCTCTCTCTCTCTCTCTCTCTCTCTCTCTCTCTCTCTCTCTCTCTCTCTCTCTCTCTCTCTCTCTCTCTCTCTCTCTCTCTCTCTCTCTCTCTCCTCTCCTCTTCTCCTCTCTCCTCCCTATTCATCTCATTTTTCCTCCCTTCTTTTTTCCTCTTTTTTCCTCTCCTATTATTCTTCTCCTCCTCCTCCCTCTCCCTCTTCTCCCTCCCCCCTCTCTCGTCCTCTCCTCTCTCCTCTCTCCCCTCTTTCCCTCTCTCTTCCCTCCCTCTTTCTCCCTTTCTCTCTCCTCCTCTTCTCTTTCTTTTTCCTCCCTCTTTCAATCCTCCTCTTTCCTCCCCTCTCCTTCTCTCCTCCTCTCCTCCTCTCCCCTCCCTTCTCCTTCCCCTCTTCTTTTCTTTCTCTCTCCCTTGGCCTCTCTTTCTTCCTCCCTCCTCTAATTCCTTTTTTTTTCCTTCCCCTTTTCCTTTCCTTTTCTTTCCTCCTCCTCCTCTCTCTTTCTTCTCTCTCCCTTTTCTCCCTTTCTCCCTTCCCTCCCTCCCCCCATTTTCTCCCCCTCCCTCTCTCTCCTACCTCCCTCCCCTCTTCCCCTCCCTCCTTCCCCTCCTTCCTTCCTCTCCTATCCTCTCCCCTCCTTCCTCCCTCTCCTCTCCTCCTCCCTCTCTTCCTTCTCCCTTCTTTTCCCTTTCCTCTCCCTCTCTCCCCTTCCTCTCCTTCTCCTCCCCTCTTCCTTCTCCTCTTTTTCTCTCCTCCATTCTCCTTCCTCCTCCTCCCTCCTTCTCCCTCTTCCCCTCCCCCCTCCCCCCTCTCCCTCTTTTCCCCCCTTCTCCTCCCCCTCTCCCCCCTCCCCCCTCCCCTCCCTCCCTCCCTGTCCTGCCTTCTCACCAGTTTGCAAGCTCAGCTCTCTCTTCATCGGCTACAGCGCCTGCCCAGCTGAGAAGGCTCGCTACCTCTTTTTCTTCTGCTGTTCTGTCGTTCTTCTTTTGCGCTGCATGCTTTCTCATGAGGCAACTTAAGTTTTTTGGCTTTTTTCTGTGCTCACTCACAGCGCGGCTCCTCTTCTTTGTCTCTAACAAGATCTTGCAAGGCTGTTGAAAGAGCGTAAGCAACTGTCTGTCTGTAGGAGGCAGTGGCTGGGACCCAACATGCAGAGGCTCTCCAGTCTAGGGAGAGTCTGTCAGGCGGGTTGGTCTGCTTGCAGAGGGCTAAGAGCCCTAGGAGGTCCTGACAGAGTCAGGCAATGGAGGCCCAATGGTCTGTGCATCTCCCCAAAGAATAAGGCTGTTGTCAACCTTATCTCACAGAACGTAAGGAGTCTGCAAGAGGCGGGTTGGTCTGTACAAGGCAGCTCCTGTAATCCTAACCCAACCTTATCTCACAGAACGTAAGGAGTCTGCAAGAGGCGGGTTGGTCTGTACAAGGCATCTCCTGTAATCCTAACCCAACCTTATCTCACAGAACGTAAAGAGTCTGCAAGAGGCGGGTTGGTCTGTACAAGGCAGCTCCTGTAATCCTAACCCAACCTTATCTCACTATCCATGAATTCATCCAACCTCTTGACTCATCCGTGAATCTATTAGTAAACCATTTCTTGCCTATGCCTTTGTTGAATCTGAATTTATCGAACTTAAACCCATTACTACGCGTTCTATCTATCTCTTGTACAACCAGAGCCCTATTGACACCCCCTTATTAAAGCCCTTCATTCATTTATAAACTTAAGTCAAGTCTCTTCGTAACCTCCGCCTTAAAATAGAGGATCCAGTGTTTGGTATTTATACTTCTTAGTTGTGGGTAGGGTGAGGGGGGGGGGGAATGTGTGTGTGTGTGTGTGTGTGTGTGTGTGTTTTCATTAGCCTGTTTCTTCACATTATCCTTCTCCTCATTTTATTCGCTTCCCTTTTCTCCTCCTCCTCCTCCTCCTCCTCCTCCTCCTTCTCCTCCTCCTCCTCCATATACACATGAACTTGACCGCTCCTTCGCCATCACTTGGTCGTTAGAGGAGGAGGAGGAGGAGGAAGAGGAAGAGGAGGGGGAGGAGGAAGAGGATGAGGAGGAGGAGGAGGAGTGTACTTATTGAATTCGTCAGGAGCGTCGAGGCCAATAAAGAGACCTTTGGTGGAACACGTGGACCAGGTACTAAAGAGGCTCCTCCTCCTCCTCCTCCTCCTCCTCCTCCTCCTCCTCCTCTTTTTTTATCTTCCTTTTTCTTCTTTATTTTCTTTTTCCTTCATTTCTTTTTCTTATTGTTCTTGTTTTAGTAGTTGTTGTTTTTCATCTCCTCCTCCTCCTCCTCCTCCTCCTCCTCCTCCTCTTCTTCCTCTTTTTCTCTTCCTCTATCTTTTTTCTTCTTCTTCTTCTACTCATCTTCTCTATTCTCATCCACTTCCTCCTCCTCCTCTTCCTCCTCCTCCTCCTCCTCCTCCTCCTGCTCCTCCTCTTCCTATTTATTATTATCATCCACTTCCTTTTTTATCTTTTTTTCTATCCTCTTCTCCTTCCTCTTCCTCTTCCTCCACTTCGTCCTCTTTTTTCATCCTCCTCATCCTCTTCCTCTTCATTCTTCCTCTTCTTCATCTCGTTAACGCCTCCTCCTCCTCCTCTTCATTATAATCAACATCCTCATCATCATCTTCATCGTCCTCCTCTTCCTCTTTATCCTCGTCCTCCTCATCCACCTCCTCCTCTTTAATCCTCTTTTCGTCATGCTAATCCTTCTCATCCTCTTTTTTTCTATCCTCCTCTTGATCCTCTTTTGCTTCCTCAGTTTCATCATTCTTCCTTGGCGATATTAGTAGTTATGAGAAGGCGAATTGACGTAAGAAGGGAATGAAGATGAAATGAAGAAAGAGTAGAAGAGGATGCAAACTTCATGCTGGCGATGGTGGTGGCTCATCGTCTCATCAGCTCTCCTCTTACTGATAGTCTTCTACCTCTTAAATTCCGCCGCCATGTTGCCTCTCTTTCTATCTTCTATTGATAGTTTCACGCTGACTGCTCTTCTGAACTTGTTAACTGCATGCCTCCTCCCCTCCCGCGGCCTCGCTTCACATGACTTTCTAATCAAGCTCATCCCTATACTGTCCAACCCCCTTATGCAAGAGTTAACCAGCATCTTCACTCTTTCATCCCTCACGCTGGTAAACTCTGGAACAATCTTCCTTCATCTGTATTTCCTCCTGCCTACGACTTGAACTCTTTCAAGAGGAGGGTATCTGGACACCTCTCCTCCCGAAATTGACCTCTCTTTCGGCCACCTCTTTAGATTCTTTTTGTGAGCAGCGAGTAGCGGGCTTTTTTTATTATTGTTTTCTTTTTATTTCACGCCCTTGAACTGTCTCCTTCTCTGTAAAAAAAAAAAATCCTCCTTCCCCCCAACAACAGTCAGCTGCCTCGTCCTTCTCCGCCTCCTCTTCGTTGAACGCTGTCGATTCATCCTTCGCTCGGAACCTTACCAGAAATTCTTTGCCTCAACTTTGCCGAATCAGGTTGATCGAGGATGACTGACGTGTTTCATCGCCGCTAATTCTTCTTCTTCACCTTTCAAATCCTATCTCTGTGTGAGGACTTCTTCGTTCATTTTATTTTATTTTTTTAGTCAGCTTCATTAGCTAACAATTTCCTACCTTTTCAAAAACGATTTATATGAATTTTTGTTCCGTTCACTTTTTTTATTTTTTATTTTTTAGTCAGCTTCATGTAGCTAACAATTTTCTAACTTTTCAAATACGAATTATTGGAATTTCTGTACCAGTTGAACGCGGACTAGTATATAGACTTTTACTGTAATTATTATCCATTCAAAATTAAAACATTCCCCCAGTAGCATAAGTATAGTTTTCTGTGCCTGCAAACACACACACAAAATACAGTTCAGGACAAGGTTTAGTCAATGGCTCCTCATCACACTGGGGGCTTCGTGGTCCAGTGGTTAGCACACTCGCCTCACAATCGAGAGAGCCCGGGTTCGATTCCCGGGCGGAGTTGAAAAATTTGAGCGGTTTTTCCGATACCCTACGCCCCTGTCCACCTAGCAGTGAATGGGTACCAGGTATTAATCGGGGGTTGTGTCCCGTCTCCTGGGATCTGTTCCCTTCTATAATTCCTTCCCCTTCTGTCACTCTCCGGCATATGACCACAGATGTTGCGCCGACTAAACGAAACTTTCCAATTTTTCAGGACATGTATAGAGTTTAAGGAAAATGTGTATGTACCGTAAGAGCAGAATTAGGGTTTTATATTCTTTCTTTCTCCTTTTCATTTGTTTAGTGTAATAAGGTGATTTCATTTTTGTATTGTTTTTATATTTGTTTTGTTATTTTTGTTCATTGCTTTGAAGATAGAGAGAGGAGGGAAGGGAAGGAAAGGGCGGAACAGAGGCAGGATTCTCCTATACACTTCTAATACTAATCGAGAAATACAGACAGACAGACAGACGGATGGATAAATCTACCCTGTGATAATATCGTTGATTGTACAACAGTTACGGCCTTCAAGAATTGATTAGACAAGTATTTTGAATCCAACCAGAAACTAAGATATTACTCATTGTCGTAATAACGTTAAGTTCTTTCGAATACTGATGTCCTTGTCCGCTTTTATCGCCCGGTTAGTGGTAGCAGTAATGGTAGTTCTTTCCTCTTTCCTACATAATTTCCATGCAGTTTTTCCCTTCGCCTTTGCTGTCCTTCATCTTCCACCTTTGAATAGATAGTTAGTGTAGCTTGTCACAAACAGCCTCGTAAGGACCAGTAGATCTGCTGCTGTTTGTTCTTCCTTTGTGTTCCTTTCTGTTCCTCCTCCTTTTCCTCCTCGTCGTCCTCCTCCTCCTCTTCCGCCTCATCTCCTCTCCTCCCTTTCCTCCCCCATCACCATCACAACCCTTTCCCTTCGGCGGCAATATGGCGGCGTCGACGACACACGCACACACAACCACTCACGCGAAAAAAAAGACGCGTAATATAAAACAAAAACAAGCGCGGAAATAAACAATCCCCTTCCCCCCTCCCCTCCCCCCCTCCCCCTTCCATTGCTATCCCTCGCCGCCTAAGAAATGGCTATGGCGTCTCCCGCGCAGCCCCCGAAGAGCGGATAGGTAAATAAATAAATAGAAATGGCTTATAACAGCATCCGTCCAATTTGCGTGGTTGCCCGGCTGTCGCTCCGCCGCTGTCACTCACCAACGCGGCGTCGACGTGACCGTGAAGCCGATGAGCCGCCATGTTGCTCCTCCTCCTCCTCCTCCTCCGCCCTTTCCTCGCTCCCTCTCTCGTTCTTGCTCTCTCGTTCTCGTTCTCGGTCTTGGTCTCTTGCTCTCGTTTTTGGGTTTTGTTCTCTCTTTCGTTCTTGTTATTGTTTTCGTTCCTTCTGGTTCTCTCTCTCTCTCTCTCTCTCTCTCTCTCTCTCTCTCTCTCTCTCTCTCTCTCTCTCTCTCTCTCTCTCTCTCTCTCTCTCTCTCTCTCTCTCTCTCTCTCTCTCTCTCTCTCTCTCTCTCTCTCTCTCTCTCTCTCTCTCTCTCTCTCTCTCTCTCTCTCTCACACACACACACACACACACACACGCACACACAAACACATCTGCAGCCCAGGCACACTGACCAGGCTAAGATGAGCAGACACAGACAGACAGACAGACACCCTCACGTACAGACAATAAGAGAAGCTTCACAGACTGACAAGAGAAAGTTAGACGGGCAGATAGATAGAAAGACGGACAGACAGATAGACAGACAGATAGATAGAGAGAGAGATGGACAGACGGACAGACAGACAGACAGACAGACGGAAGGAGACAAAGTTACACACGCAGACAGACAGGCAAACAGACAGATTAACAGACAAGCACACACAAACAAAAAAAAACGCACAGTAACAGACAGTCAAATGGACGGACAGACAGACAAATTATCCGGCATATAGACAGAGAGATATACAGAATAGACAGTAAGCGATCAGTAACAGACAGTCAGGCTTTAAGAGGGACAGATAGACAGGGAATCGTGACAAAATTAATAGTAAAATACATGATTAAATACGCGAGACAGACGCGACAGACAAACACGAGAACAAACACAGACAGTTAGACAGATAAGATAAACAGACAGATAAATATAGATATGTTGAAGGAGAGAGAGAGAGAGAGAGAGTCAAATAGCAACGATTCACAAACAAGGAAAATATGAAGAAGAAAAAACATTTGTGCGGACTAACACACACACACACACACACACACACACACACACACACACACACACACACACACACACACACACACACTTCCTCAAGATGAACAATGGAGAGATGAACTTGATGGTAATTTCTTGATCACTGGCCGGACAAAGGAAGGGAGGGAGGGAGGGAGGGAAGGGAGGGAAGGAAGGGAGGGAAGGGAGGGAAGGGAGGGATTCATCAAACATCTATGCAACAGCTGAGTCCTTCCCTTCCTCCCTCCCTCCTTCTCTCCCTCCCTACTTCCTCTCCTCTCTTCCCCCTTCCTTCCCTCCATCCCCTCCTCCTACCCTCCTTCCCTCCCTCCCTCTTTCTCTCCTACTCTCCTTCCTCCCCTCTCTTCCTCCTTCCTTTCTTCCTCCATCCCCTCTTCCTTCCTTCCCTCCCTACTTCCTTCTCTCCCTCCTTTCCTCACTCCTTCCCTCCCTCCTTCCTTCTATCCTTCCCTCCTTTCCTCCCTTACTTCCTCATTCTCTCCCTCCTTCCTTCCTTCACTTCCCATTTCCCTTCCTCCCAACCTACCAACCTATTTCCCTTACACACACACACACACACACACACACACACACACACACACACACACACACACACACACACACACACACACACACACACACACACACACACACACTTCTCTTCTCACTCCATTTTCTGACAATTTCGCACGTTTTAAATTTGACTTTCCCGGGAATGTTTATGAGGGAGATTTGTGTGCGTGTGTGTGTGTGTGTGTGTGTGTGTGTGTGCGTGAGCGGGAGGAAGGAAAGAGAAAGAAAATATGACTCACAGAATTCGCTCGTTTGGGTAAATTTTTGAAGGACGCGCGTTCATATCCTACTTCTTTTCTGTTTCCCAATTGTTTTCACGAGAGGAAGGAGGAAGGGAATTGAAAGAGGAAGAGGAAGGAGGAGGAAGAGGAGGAGGAGGAGGAGGAGGAGGAGGAATGAAGGAATATAGCTAAGAACTTTGACATAAAGTAACTATGTGAACAATTGACTAACAAACAACTTAACAAGGAAAACAAATAAAACAAAGACTCGCACACACACACACACACACACACACACACACACACACACACACACACACACACACACACACACACACACGCACATAAAAAAGAATAATGAAAAACAAAAAAAACTGTGATACTTAAGCTACGAAGTCAATTAGAGTAATGAAAATTGAGCGATAAAATAAGAAGTCGAAGCGTAGAAAAGTTTCGAATTGTTTGAGTGCGCGATTAAACAAAGAAAACAGCGATTGAAAGAATAATAACGAAGAAAGATGAAATAAAAAGTGAAAAATGTAAAATATATTGAATGCTATTTGTGTGAGTGAAGAAGTACACTGATAAATCAATAGAGTGAATGCATAGAAATTGGAAATGAATAAAAAGCAGATGAAAGTGTGCGGAAGAAAGGGAAGATGAGGATGAATTAAGCTAACAAAGAAAAGCTACGTAAAATAAATATAAAAACAATAACTGGAAGAAAACTCACAAAGAACGTATGAAGGAAAATAAAGAAAGAAGAGAGGATGAACGTTAAGACATGCTTGTAAATAAGAAAATATACGTCTAGGTGGATCATTAATAATAAGAACAGGAAAAGAAAGAAAGGGGGGGAGAGAAAGAGAGGAAGATAGATAAAAGCAGAAGGAGTAGAAGGTTAAAAAGAATGGCCGTGAGAGAGAAGAAAATCTACCATAGAACGGAGAGAAGTGAGAGAATGGAAGAGGAAAATTTAGACGAATGAAAATTATTGAGGAAGTAAAAGGAAGCGGAAAGAGAAGAATGAAGAGCAAAATGAATAGAACAAAATTAAATGATAAAAGGAAATATATGTAAGATGATGGAAGGTATAAAAGAGAAAGGAAGGGAATGGATGAATTTAAGATGAGAATAGAGGAAAAGAGAGGGAAACAAATAGACTAAAATTAGTAAACAAACGGAGATAAGTACAAAACGAAGGCGAGTAGAAAAAACGAAGAAATTTAAGGAATGAAGAAAAGGAGAAGATAAAATTAAAGGACAAGGAAGAAACGGACTATGATAAATGGATTAGTGTAAATAAGTACAAGACGAAGCGTGCAGAAAGAAGGAAAGAATTGCATGAAAAAACAGTTACTTCAAGACCAAGGAAGGAAAGAAGGAAGGAGTTAAACGGGGAAATAGAAGATGAAAATAAAGGAAATGAACAAGACATAAATGCAAAACAATAAACAAATAAACGGAGATAATCACAGAACGAAGCAAGGCAGAAAGAAGGAAGGAATAAATGAAAAATAGATGATGATTGAAAGCAAACAAATCCTAGACGAAGAAAGCGAGATAGAAAAGAGAAATTGAATGATTGGAAAAAGGATAAAAAAATAAAGATGAAAAACGAAGATAAGTGAAAGATGATTACTAGGGAAAGAAAAGTGGAAAGAAGGGAGGCGTTAAGGGTTGCATGAAGGGTGAAAATAAGGGTGAAGGAGGAGAAATCAGCGCCATTAATCACAACCTGACACCCCTTCAGCCTGGCGCCGAATTTATGGGGCACCCCGTGGGAATGGCTAATGGCTCCCCCCCCTACCCCCCTTTCCCCTCCCCCCCTTCCTTCCCTTCCCCCCTCTCCCTTCCTTCCCTTCCCCCCTCTCCCTTCCTTCCCTTCCCTCTCCCTTCCTTCCCTTCCCCTTCCTCCCCTTCCTTCCCTTCCCTGCTCTCCCTTCCTTCCCTTCCCCCTCTCCCTTCCTTCCCTTCCCCCCTCTCCCTTCCTTCCCTTCCCCCCTCTCCCTTCCTTCCCTTCCCTCTCCCTTCCTTCCCTTCCCTTCCCCTTCCTTCCCTTCCCCCCTCTCCCTTCCCTTCCCTTCCCTCCCTTCCCCTTCCTTCGTAACACCCATCTCCCTCCCTTCCCCAACTTTACACTTCATTTCAATACTCAAATTATCCTCCCTTCTTTATTTTTCTTCCCTTCTTCTTTTCAACTTAATTTCTCCCCTTCATCTCCCTTTTCTTTCCCTTTATTTCCCTTTTCCTTTTACCCCATCCATTGTTTCATTCTCCTTTAATTCCTCCCTTCCTGCACTCTTTTCCTTCCCTTCCCTTTCCCTTCAATACAGTTATTACTTTTCCCCTTTTCTCCCTTTTCCTTTTCCTCTTTTCCCTTTTCCTTTCCTTTTTTTCACAATCCATCGTTTCATTCTCCTTTCCTTCCTTCCTTCCTTCCTGCACTCTTTTCCTTCCCTTCCCTTTCCCTTTAATACAGTTATTACTTTTCCCCTTTTCTCCCTTTTCCTTTTCCTCTTTTCCCTTTTCCTTTCCTTTTTTTCACAATCCATCGTTTCATTCTCCTTTCCTTCCTTCCTTCCTTCCTTCCTGCACTCTTTTCCTTCCCTTCTTTCCTTTCAAAAAGTTGTGCTTTTTTTCCCTTTCCCCTTTCCCCTCTTCCTTCTTCTTCCCCTCCGTTCCTTCCCTCATCCTCTTCTTACCCTTCTTCTTCCCTGAGCTACAATTTTTACCTTCATTCCCCATCTATGTCTTATTCTTCCCTTCTTCCTCCTCCCTATCCCCTCTTCCTTCCTTTACCCTCGCCCTTTCCTTCCCCTTCCCTTCACTCCGGTACAGTTTCCACCCCTGTTTTTCCTTTTCATATCCTTTTTCCATCGTCTTTATCCCATCTTTCCTCTCCCTCCTTCCTGCACCCTCTCCTCTTCCTTCCTTAACCCTCGTCCGTTCCTTCTCTCCTTCACTCCGGTACAGGTTCCTTCCTTGTCTCTCCTTTTCATATCCTTTTTCCATCCTCTTTCTCCCATCTTTCTTCACTCCCCTTCCGTCCCCTCTTCCCTCCCATAACTTACCGCCCCATCATAAGTATCACACCCATTAAAAAAGTACACTTCCACTTCATCATTTTAACCACCAGGCTTTAAGTACATGACCTCCTTTAATTTTTCACTTAGGAGTTGATGTATAGAACTACTACAAACCTAATCTATTTCATGTATCTACCCCCAATGTCTCTTCTACCTCTCAGCCGCCCTTCTCTGCTCTTGCATAATGAATTCACTATCTATTCATCATCGTTTGTGTCAACCATCTACTCCTTCTACTCCTTCAATCTTCTATTCTACTTCTGCATCTTCCCACTCTCGTCTAAAATGCATTCGACAAGGTGGGAGAGAGAGAGAGAGAGAGAGAGAGAGATTGACATATCACAATTAAGTTTTTAGTATAAATTAAACGTGTGTGTGTGTGTGTGTGTGTGTGTGTGTGTGTGTGTGTGTGTGTGTGTGTGTGTGTGTGTGTGTGTGACAAGTTATCCCCTTCCCCTCCTGTTTTTTATCATCAATATTTTTCTTATGTTTTCTGTTTTATTATTTATTTTCAGATTCTCGGTATTTTATTTCTTTTTAGCAGAGTTTTATTTTTCCATCCTAATTTTATGCTCCTCCTCCTCCTCCTCCTCCTCCTCCTCCTCCTCCTCCTCCTCCCGTCCATCCTCTTCCCTTCCATCCTTTTCCCTTCCTCCTTTTCCCTCCCCTTCACTTCCCCTCCCATCCCTTCTTTTCCTTGAATCCTCCATATTTCTTTCACTTCCTTACCTTATCTTCCTCTTCTCTCTCCTCCTCCTCTTCTCTTCCTTCCTTTACCCTCCCTTTCCCTTACCTCCTCCATCTCTAATCTTTCTCTTCTCCCTTCCCTTGTCTCATTCTCCGCTCCAGTTTTCTCTCCTCTCCTCTCCTGTCCTTTCCTCTCCTTTCCTTTGCCCTTCCCGCTCCGTTCCTCCCCTACCTTTCCATCTCCTTCCCTTCACCTCTCCTCACCCCTCCA
>NC_066576.1:8289001-8291501 GCF_024679095.1 Eriocheir sinensis
AAAAAAGGTGAATGTTGAGAGAGAGAGAAGAGATAAAGATAGGTTGAGACAGACAGACAGATAGACAGAGAGGGAAGGAGAGTAGAGGAGAGCCATTCAGTCAGTGGGACAATACTGTATATGAGAATAGATAAAGATAGACAGACAGATAGATAGACAGGGAGGGAAGGAGAGTAGAGGAGAGCCATTCAGTCAGTGGGACAATACTGTATATGAGAATAGATAAAGATAGACAGACAGATAGACAGAGAGAGAAGGAGAGTAGAGGAAAGCCATGCAGTCAGTGGGCCAAGTTTGAAGTCTTAGAAAATAAATCATACAATACTTTATTATTTTTTTACTTTGGTCCGTCTCGTCCGCCGTAAAAGAAGTTGTCACCTGAGAATAGATAAAGATAGATAGACACACAGATAGACAGAGAGATAGAAGGAGAGGAGAGTCACGAAATCAGTGGGTCAAATCAGACTCGGAAAGTATATCACCCGACACATGTTTTTAATTTACATTTACATTTCTTTCAGCGTAAAAAAATGACAGTTAAAAAAGAAAAATAGTAGAGGAAAGTCGCGTAATCAGTAGGCCTAGGCAAGTCTCAGAAAATTCGTCACTTGACAGATATACTTTTTTTTTTTTTACTTTGGTTTATTTCTTCCGCCGTAAAAACTTGTCACCCGGCATTAGCGCGACGCACCTGCCGTAAAGGAGCTCACCTTTACCTGAGGCGACGTGACGTGTGACCCGCGGCGAGGGTGTGGACAGCGGGGAGGGGGGGGATTGGAAGAGGGAGGGGGAGGAGAGACGGGCGAGAGAGAGAGAGAGAGAGAGAGAGAGAGAGAGAGAGAGAGAGAGAGAGAAAGAGAGTGTGTGTGATTGATAAATTTATAGATAGATAGATAAATAGATACATTCATTCATACATATATACATACATAGAGAGAGAGAGAGAGACAGACAGACAGACAGACAGACAGACAGACAGACAGAGAGAGAGAGAGATTTTCTTATGAATCTTTGCTATCCAGATTCTTGTCCTATAACTTCCATCCTTCTCTTTTAAAATCTCGCCACTAGTTCGTTTCTCGCTCGACGGTTGCGGTCATCGGAGAGGTCCATCGGAGAGGTCCAACATCTCTTTTTTTAATATCGTCACCTGAGTCGCGCGAGAAGGTGTGTGTCAGGCAGCCGTTTATAATTTACCGACGTCGCTCATCCTCGCCGTGCTCTCCTTCTTAGGCTTGTGGTTTTTAGTTTCATTTTCTGGCATTTTATTATTATCATTATTTTAAAAGATGAATCAGATAGAGAGGAAGGAGAGCGGGCTAAGTCTATATATACCAAGTCAAGTCACTCTGCTTCAAAACTGCGACCGGTACGCGCTGGGGGCGATTTGGGGGCGGAGCAGCGGGATGACGTCACTTGAAGCTAAAAAAAAAAAATACCCGCCAGTTCAGGGGTGACTAAAGTTGGGGCCGTATGTGCACTCTGGATGTGCATTCTCGCCTCCTTTCACAGCGCGTTCAGGCAAGCCACTGACGAAAAAATATGTCTTTTTATTGTGCTATTGCGTGACTGTAATTCCATTGCCTACAAACGGCGGTGTGGGGTGTGAGGGAGGGCATGTTGATGTGATTGATTTAAATTAGTCCGCCTTTCTTCGTTTTCTCTAAATCACCGTTTCTACATTCTCTAGTTTGGCTCCAAGCAGTGTCACGCATAAACCACGCCTCGGCCGTGTCTCCTCCCACAAACCTGCGTATGACTTGACTTGGTGTATATAGACTTGGGAGGGCGGGCACTATCAGCTGTCTGTGCAGTAGCCCGTGTGTGTCAATGTGCCGTAATTAGCGTTGTGGCAGGAACTGAGCGCCGCATTTGCACACACACAACTACAAACGCCACCTGCCTATCTGTGCCTTACAATCTTTTTTTTTTACAACAAAGGAGACAGCTCAAGGGCACAAAAAAAAGGAACCAATAATAAAAAAAAAGCCCGCTACTCACTGCTCCTAAAAAATAAAAAAAGAATCAAAAGAGGTGGCCGAAAGAGAGGTCAATTTCGGGCGCGATTTACCAGCTTGAAATAAAAATGCTTGTGGATTGGATGCGAAAAACTCTGATCTTTGTTTGTGTGTTTGTTTTTAAGATGTTACAAGCGACCTTACCAGCTACAGTTGAAGATTCTTGTGGATATTTTGATACAGAAAAAAAAAGATCTTCATGTGGTTTTAATAGATGTTACAAGCGACCTTATTATCATTATTATCATTATTATTATCATTATAGAAGAATGTGAAAAAATAAATGATTTGCTCTCGTTCCCGCGGCTCTTCGTTACATTCCCTATCATCTTACAAGTGAGTTTACCAGCGAGAGACGAAAATGCTCTTGGATATTTAGATACAGCAAATACAATTCTTCAGGTTTTTTGTATTGAAGGAGAACGTAAAATAACAATCAATGGCTTGCTTTCGGTTTAATGATTGTTGTTCACTCCGACATG
>NC_066576.1:8296501-8319001 GCF_024679095.1 Eriocheir sinensis
TATATAAAAAAAAAATAGTAAAATAAACAGAACTCACGTGATATCTGTGACTCAATTGATGACTTGGCAATGATGAACGCTTTGAATGGTGTGTCGTCATCATCATCATCATCATCATCATCATCATCTTTACCACCACCACCACCACCACCAAGTATATTTTCGCCAAGAGAGTAAAATTTAATAATCTTCCATCACTGCGGACTAAGGAAGGGAGGAAGGAGGGAAGGAAGAAGAGGAAGAGGAGGAGGAGGAGGAGGAAAGGAGTGATGGGCGAGACGTAGAGATTCAGATCCTCCTTTTTTGAGAATAGAGTTTGGAGTTAAGGGATCGAGGAGGAAGGAAGGAAGGAAGGAATAATTAAAGATCGTTAATAATAGAGAGGCGATCTGATCCTGTCTTTGGACCTGACGGACGGACGAACATTTTGGACATTTTGTGAATTACTACGGAGCATTTTTTTTTCGTGTTTTACTTGGGGACATTTTTTTCGTTTTTTTATTTCCGTGTACCCTTTTCCACATCAACCTCTCCTCTTATAGTTCTTCTTTCACTCAGTCCTCCCCCTTGTCCTAAGCCTTTGATTCTTTTCCTCTATCTCTTTTCCATTCTCTCGTTCTTCCGTGTACCCTTTTCCGCATCAACCTCTCCTCTTATAGTTCTTCTTTCACTCAGTCCACCCCCCTTGTCCTAAGCCTTTGATTCTTTTCCTCTATCTCTTTTCCATTCTCTCATTCTTCCGTGTACCCTTCTCCGCATCAACCTCTCCTCTTATAGTTCTTCTTTCACTCAGTCCACCCCCCTTGTCCTAAGCCTTTGATTTTTTTCCTCTATCTCTTTTCCATTCTCTCCTTCTTCCGTGTACCCATCTCCGCATCAACCTTTCTTCTCTCCACTCATTTATCACGTATTCCGTCCACCTTTTGTTATTAGTTCTCCAGACTGGAGGCTGCAGAACGCTTAACCTCAGATCTTGCTATCATTTCCAATTGGGGTGGAAGGAAACCTGTGTCCTTCAATGCCTCAAAAACCCAATTTCTCCACCTATCAACTCGACACAATCTTCCAAACACCTATCCCCTATTATTCAACAACACTCAGCTGTCACCTTCTTCAACACTAAACATCCTCGGTCTATTCTTAAATCAAAATCTTAACTGGAATCTTCATATCTCTTCTCTCACTAAATCAGCTTCCTCGAGGTTGGGCGTTCTGTATCGTTTCCGCCAGTTCTTCTCCCCCGCGCAGTTGCTATCCATTTACAGGGGCCTTGTCCGCCCTCGTATGGAGTATG
This sequence comes from Eriocheir sinensis, assembly GCF_024679095.1. NCBI lineage: Eukaryota > Metazoa > Arthropoda > Malacostraca > Decapoda > Varunidae > Eriocheir > Eriocheir sinensis. The sequence goes on from NC_066576.1 coordinate 8,297,796, forward strand.
CATCTCACGTGTGGGGGGGCTCCACTCACATAACTCTCTTGGACAGCTCTCCTCCTCTTACTGATAGTCATCTACCTCTTAAATTCCGCCGCCATGTTGCCTCTCTTCCTATCTTCTATCGATATTTTCACGCTGACTGCTCTTCTGAACTTGATAACTGCATGCCTCCCCCCCTCCCGCGACCCCGCTGCACGCGACTTTCTACTCATGCTCATTCCTTTACTGTCCAAATCCCTTACGCACGAGTTAACCAGCATCTTCATTCTTTCATCTCTCACGCTGGTAAACTGTAACAATCTTCCTTCAGCTATATTTCCTCCTTCCTACGACTTGAACTCTTTCAAGAGGAGGGTATCAGGACCCCTCTCCTTCCAAAGTTGACCTATCTTTTGGCCTCTCCTCTGAGTGCTCTTTGTGGGGGCAGCGAATAGCGGGCTTTTTTTCATAATTTTTTTCCTTATTTTATGCCCTTGAGCTCCTTCCTCTGCTGTAAAAAAAAGAATAATGATAAAAAGTCTTCGTGTTCTCTTCCATTCCTATGCCTTTTCCACATCAACCTGTCCTCTTGCAGATATTTTCTTCACGGAGTCTTTTCACTCTGTTCTTAGTCTTCGTTTTCTTCTGCAGCAACCTCCACACCCACACCTCACCTATCCCTACTCCTCTCCTCACTCTCCTGTCCACACTCGCCAGTCTCCCATCCCGACGCTCTTCCTCCCTCCCCATGACACAGCACAGTTCTTCCTCTCGTTTGTCTGTTTGTCTTGGGTCCTCTCCACCAATCATCGCCTCGCATCAGCCCATGAACACGTTAGCTAAGTGGCAAATGGTTTTGTCCCGAGGGCGCCTACGGTAACTTGCTTTCCGAGAGCGAATCAGCGAGACACACACACACACACACACACACACACACACACACACACACACACACACACACACCCACACACACACACACACACACACACGCACATTCGAATAGGGTAGGCCAGTGTGTGTGTGTGTGTGTGTGTGTGTGTGTGTGTGTGTGTGTGTGAGGCGGGAGAGGGACCTGGAATGCCTGAAATTGCGTTTATGAAGCCAGCCAAAGGGCACTGGCTGGACCTCTCTTAGCTGTGGTTGTAGTGGTAGTAGTAGTAGTAGTAGTAGTAGTAGTAGTAGTAGTGGTGGTAATTAGAGTGTTAATCCTGTTGCAATTTTATTTTTTCCTTATAAAATGTAAGATCACAAATTTTTCCTCACTGTTCACGCAAGAGAGATAAAGATAGAGAGATAGATAGACAGACAGACACACAGACACACAGACACACAGACACACAGACAGAAACAGCCAGACAGAGTAATAACCCATGAAGTGAGGGCGTATAGTTAATTGATGTCCCGGGCAGGTGAGCAGGAAAGGTGTGAGCTATGGATGGCCCGGGCTTTGGTCTTGTCGTATGGTTAAGAGATGACCGGCGTCCAGCGGGTCAGGCTTTTTCCGCTCCTTGAAGAGAGAGAGAGAGTGTGTGTGTGTGTGTGTGTGTGTGTGTGTGTGTGTGTGTGTGTCGTTATATTTTGTTAAGTATACACTGAGGGAGAAATAAAACATATACACTATGGTAGTTTGTTTAAGAAAGGATGGATCTTCAGGAAGGAAAGTGAGAGAAAGCGATAATGTATTAGTGACACATATTATCAGGTAGGCAATAAAAAAATGGGGTAAAAGAAAGTCTCAAAATGTTACCAATTGAAAAATAACAAAGATGAAAGGAAAGAAAGTGGGAAAATTGCTTTAAAGTACTTATAGATACATTCTCTTAGTAATTCATTAAAGAAAGAATAAAGAGAATCAGTGTTGCCGTGAGAAATAACGAAGGAATAGAAAAGATACGGAAAGGAGAGGGAATGGAGGAAAATAAGGAATGGGAAGGGAAAGGAAGGAAGAAGAGAGAATGGGGAAAGGAATGAGGAATATAAGAAATGGGAAGGGAAAGGAAGGAAGAAGAGAGAATGAGGAAAGAACGGATGAGGAATATAAGAAATGGGAAGTGAAAGGAAGGAAGAAGAGAGAATGGAAAAGAACGGATGAGGAATATAAGAAATGGGAAGGGAAAGGAAGGAAGAAGAGAGAATGGGGAAAAGACGGATGAGGAATATAAGAAATGGGAAGGGAAAGGAAGGAAGAAGAGAGAATGAGGAAAGAACGGATGAGGAATATAAGAAATGGGAAGGGAAAGGAAGGAAGAAGAGAGAATGGAGGAAAGAACGGATGAGGAATATAAGAGATGGAAAGGGAAAGGAAGGAAGAAGAGAGAATGAGGAAAAGACGGAGGAGGAATATAAGAGATGGGAAGGGAAAGGAGGGAAGGAGAGAGAATGGGGAAAGAACGGATGAGGAATATAAGAAATGGGAAGTGAAAGGAAGGAAGAAGAGAGAATGGGGAAAGAACGGATGAGGAATATAAGAAATGGGAAGGGAAGGGAAGGAGAGATAATGGAGAAAGGGTGAAGAAGGGATTTAAACTCCACTAAATTTTGTGGGCGCTGTTTACCCCGATTGTTTTCACTGTAAACTGTTTAAAAAATCCTCCATTACCTCTCTTATTATCCCCTCCTCTCTCTCTCTCTCTCTCTCTCTCTCTCTCTCTCTCTCTCTCTCTCTCTCTCTCTCTCTCTCTCTCTCTCTCTCTCTCTCTCTCTCTCTCTCTCTCTCTCTTGTCGTTACTCCTCTCTCCCTTCTCTTTTTGCTCTTTTTCCCTTCCCTTCATTTATCTCTCCTTTCCTTCCTCTCTCCCCTTTCCTCTCTCGCTGCCCGACTCGTTCCCTCTTCTTCCTCTTTCTTCTCTCTATGTTCTCTCCTTCCCTTCATTCCTTCTTCCGCTGTGCATTCACCTCTTCCTCCATCCATTTGTCTCATTTCTCCATTTCTCTTTCCTTCCCCTCATTTCCCTCGTTGCCTGTTTAATTCCTTTTCCTCTTCCTTCCTTTGTACATACTTTTCTATCTCCTTTTGTTTATTCATTCCTCTCTATCTCCCTCTAATCCCCCTCCCTCCGTTCATCTATTTCCCCTCATCTTCCTTCCTCCCTTCCCCTCATTTCCTCCTTCTTTCCCTCCTCACTCGTATCTTTCCTTGCTCCCACTCTCTCTCTCTTCCTCATTCGTACGCTCTCCCCTTCCTCCTCGGCTTCCTCCCTCCCACCCAGTCTTCCTCCTTCTTCCTTTCCTCGCTACTTCTTTCTCTCCCTTCCTCCTCCTCCTCCTCCTCCTCTCCCTTCCTCCACGGCGCCGCAGGGGAGCATTAAGGAAGAGTCAACACCCTCGACGCGTTCACATTCTCTGACGCGGAGACAAACGGGGCGCTTAGCCGACGGCACAAGAAGACGCTGAAATTTAATAAGTCTCCCCTCCCTCTCCGCGCCCGCCTGCACAGAAAACGGGGGCGGTCCGGCACTACTACAGAGAACGGGAGGAACGTCGCCGCCAGCCTCTTACGTTGATTGGAGAAAATGAGATGAGATGTGTGCATTTGTTTTGGTGGCATTAGGGAAAATGGAAGGACAGAAGCGGGCACTTGAGCGTTTATGGAGCACCGCGCGACGCCCAGCGAGGAGGAACAGACACACGGAGGCTTGAAGGGGTGGAGAGAGGCGCTGGGATTCCTTGTGTGTGTGTGTGTGTGTGTGTGTGTGTGTTGTACTTCGATGAGGTTGTGGACTGCCGTGGTTGTTACTGAAGTTGTTATTGGTGTCGAAGTTGTTATTGGTGTCGAAGTTGTTATTGATGTTGAAGATGTTATTGTCGTTGTTAAACCTTGTATGTTTCTAGTACTGCGATGAGTTTGTGGATTGTCAGTCGTTGTTAACTATACTTGTTGTTATAGTAGAGGCAACAGTACTTAAACAAAAACGTATAACAAAACAAAAATGCCCTTATAACACTCCTCCTATTAAAGCGATTGTTGTTGTTGTTGTTGTTTTGGATTGTTGTTTATTTAAGGCGTATCTGCTTCTTGAACTTCGATGAGTTTGTGGATTGCTGAATATTTGAAGACAATGGACAGACTAGTTCCCGGTGTATGAAAAAAAAATCCGATTCTGAAGATTGTAAGTTCTTGAAGACTTTAAAATAGATAATTAATAGATAATCTCTCATTTTTGTTTTTTTTAACATATTTTTCTTCCTCCATTAAAATAGATAATTAATAGATAATCTCTCATTTTTGTTTTTTTTACATATTTTTCTTCCTCCATTTCTTCCACTACACTCCCTCTCTCTCCCCTCAGTGGATAACTATATACATACAGCCAGGCCTATACTTTGAGGCGCCAACGTTGCGAGATTGCAGTACCCAGCCTCTTATATTTACCGACATCCGACCCAAAATTTGTCTCCTGGTCCCCAATAACGAGATTCATCTATATTTATCGTTAAAATAGTTAAGGCAATGGACAGGATAGTTTCTGGTATATAGACATGCTTGTTCTTAAGGAATAAATAATTAGGTGAGGTAAATAAAGCATGATTCAGCCTAAGAGGAAACGGAAACTTTGCTTACCATGTTTCCTCGCTCTGCAAAACAATAAAAAAATAAAGCATGATTCAGCCTAAGAGGAAACGGAAACTTTACTGCCCATGTTTCCTCGCTCTGCAAAACAAACAAAAAAAATAATAATCCATATCTCTGGTCCCAAGGCAGCGGCGGTGGCAGAGCGAGTAGCCAGCGGTTGTCTGAGTTCTTGTCTTTGTGATATTCAAGAACTTATACGTATGAAAACTTATGACTTGTTAGTGTAATGAGATTGAGATAGATGCGCGTGTGTATTGAGATAGACAAATATATAAATAGTTGAATAGATAGAGGGATACACAGGTAGATGAATTTTATAGATAGATAGATAGATAAGATAGATATCCACCAGTCCCATTACCAATCCTTCCCCTATCCACCAGTCCCATTACCAACCCTTCCCCTATCCACCAGTCCCATTACCAACTCCTCCCCTATCCACCAGTCCCATTACCAATCCTTCCCCTATCCACCAGTCCCATTACCAACCCTTCCCCTATCCACCAGTCCCATTACCAATCCTTCCCCTATACAGCAGTCCATTACCAGCCTTCCCTATCCACCAGTCCCATTACCAACCCTTCCCTATCCTCCAGTCCATTACCAATCCTTCCCTATCCACCGGTCCATTACCAATCCTTCCCTATCCACCAGTCCATTACCAATCCTTCCCCTATCCACCAGTCCCATTACCAATCCTTCCCCTATCCAGTCCATTACCAACCTTCCCTATCCACCAGTCCCATTACCAATCCTTCCCTATCCACCAGTCCATTACCAATCCTTCCCTATCCACCAGTCCATTACCAACCTTCCCTATCCACCAGTCCCATTACCAATCCTTCCCCTATCCATCAGTCCCATTACCATCCCTTTCCCTCTTCACCAGTCACATTACCAAATCCTCCCCTATCCACCAGTCCCATTACCAATCCTTCCCCTATCCACCAGTCCCATTACCAACCCTTCCCCTATCCACCAGTCCCATTACCAATCCTTCCCCTATCCACCAGTCCCATTACCAACCCTTCCCCTATCCACCAGTCCATTACCAACCCTTCCCTATCCACCAGTCCCATTACCAATCCTTCCCTATCCACCAGTCCCATTACCAACCTTCCTATCCACCAGTCCCATTACCAATCCTTCCCCTATCCACCAGTCCATTACCAATCCTTCCCTATCCACCAGTCCCATTACCAATCCTTCCCCTATCCACCAGTCCATTACCAATCCTTCCCTATCCACCAGTCCCATTACCAATCCTTCCCTATCCACCAGTCCCATTACCAACCCTTCCCCTATCCACCAGTCCATTACCAATCCTTCCCCTATCCACCAGTCCCATTACCAATCCTTCCCTATCCACCAGTCCCATTACCAATCCTTCCCTATCCACCAGTCCCATTACCAATCCTTCCCTATCCACCAGTCCCATTACCAATCCTTCCCCTATCCACCAGTCCCATTACCAATCCTTCCCTATCCACCAGTCCATTACCAATCCTTCCCTATCCACCAGTCCCATTACCAATCCTTCCCCTATCCACCAGTCCCGTACCAATCCTTCCCTATCCACCAGTCCATTACCAATCCTTCCCCTATCCACCAGTCCATTACCAATCCTTCCCTATCCACCAGTCCCATTACCAATCCTTCCCTATCCACCAGTCCCATTACCAATCCTTCCCTATCCACCAGTCCCATTACCAATCCTTCCCCTATCCACCAGTCCATTACCAATCCTTCCCTATCCACCAGTCCCATTACCAATCCTTCCCTATCCACCAGTCCCATTACCAATTCCCCTATCCACCAGTCCCATTACCAATCCTTCCCTATCCACCAGTCCATTACCAACCTTCCCTATCCACCAGTCCCATTACCAATCCTTCCCTATCCACCAGTCCCATTACCAATCCTTCCCCTATCCACCAGTCCATTACCAACCTTCCCTATCCACCAGTCCATTACCAACCCTTCCCTATCCACCAGTCCCATTACCAATCCTTCCCTATCCACCAGTCCCATTACCAATCCTTCCCCTATCCACCAGTCCCATTACCAACCTTCCCTATCCACCAGTCCCATTACCAATCCTTCCCTATCCACCAGTCCCATTACCAACCTTCCCTATCCACCAGTCCATTACCAATCCTTCCCTATCCACCAGTCCATTACCAATCCTTCCCTATCCACCAGTCCATTACCAATCCTTCCCCTATCCACCAGTCCCATTACCAATCCTTCCCTATCCACCAGTCCCGTACCAATCCTTCCCTATCCACCAGTCCATTACCAATCCTTCCCTATCCACCAGTCCCATTACCAATCCTCCCCTATCCACCAGTCCCATTACCAATCCTTCCCCTATCCACCAGTCCATTACCAACCCTTCCCTATCCACCAGTCCCATTACCAATCCTTCCCTATCCACCAGTCCATTACCAACCTTCCCTATCCACCAGTCCATTACCAATCCTTCCCTATCCACCAGTCCATTACCAGCCTTCCCCTATCCACCAGTCCCATTACCAATCCTTCCCCTATCCACCAGTCCCATTACCAATCCTTCCCTATCCACCAGTCCCATTACCAATCCCCTATCCACCAGTCCCATTACCAATCCTTCCCCTATCCACCAGTCCATTACCAATCCTTCCCTATCCACCAGTCCCATTACCAATCCTTCCCTATCCACCAGTCCCATTACCAATCCTTCCCCTATCCACCAGTCCCATTACCAATCCTTCCCTATCCACCAGTCCCGTACCAATCCTTCCCTATCCACCAGTCCCATTACCAATCCTTCCCTATCCACCAGTCCCATTACCAACCTTCCCTATCCACCAGTCCCATTACCAACCTTCCCTATCCACCAGTCCATTACCAATCCTTCCCTATCCACCAGTCCCATTACCAATCCTTCCCTATCCACCAGTCCATTACCAATCCTTCCCTATCCACCAGTCCATTACCAATCCTTCCCTATCCACCGGTCCCATTACCAATCCTTCCCTATCCACCAGTCCCATTACCAATCCTTCCCTATCCACCAGTCCCATTACCAGCCTTCCCTATCCACCAGTCCCATTACCAATCCTTCCCTATCCACCAGTCCCATTACCAATCCTTCCCTATCCACCAGTCCCGTACCAATCCTTCCCTATCCACCAGTCCATTACCAACCCTTCCCTATCCACCAGTCCCATTACCAATCCTTCCCTATCCACCGGTCCCATTACCAGCCTTCCCTATCCACCAGTCCATTACCAACCTTCCCTATCCACCAGTCCCATTACCAATCCTTCCCTATCCACCAGTCCCATTACCAATCCTTCCCTATCCACCAGTCCATTACCAATCAACCCCTATCCACCAGTCCCATTACCATCCTTCCCCTATCCACCAGTCCATTACCAGCCTTCCCTACCCACCAGTCCCATTACTAATCCTTCCCCTATCCACCAGTCCCATTACCCATCCTTCCCCTCTCCACCTGTCCCATTACCAAGCCTTCTCCTATCCACCAGCCCCATTACCAATCATTCCCCTATCCACCAGTCCCTTTACCAACTCTTCCCCTATCCACCAGTCCCATTACTAATCCTTCCCCTATCCACCAGTCCCATTACCAAGCCTTCTCCTATCCACCAGCCCCATTACCAATCATTCCCCTATCCACCAGTCCCATTACCAACACTTCCCTATCCACCAGTCCATTACCAATCCTTCCCTATCCACCAGTCCCATTACCAATCCTTCCCTATCCACCAGTCCCATTACCAAGCCTTCCCTATCCACCAGTCCATTACCAATCCTTCCCTATCCACCAGTCCATTACCAACCCTTCCCTATCCACCAGTCCCATTACCAATCCTTCCCTATCCACCAGTCCCATTACCAATCCTTCCCTATCCACCAGTCCCATTACCAACCCTTCCCTATCCACCAGTCCCATTACCAACCGTTCCCCTATCCACCAGTCCCATTACCAATCCTTCCCTATCCACCAGTCCCATTACCAATCCTTCCCTATCCACCAGTCCATTACCAACCTTCCCTATCCACCAGTCCCATTACCAATCCTTCCCTATCCACCAGTCCATTACCAATCCTTCCCTATCCACCAGTCCCATTACCAATCCTTCCCCTATCCACCAGTCCATTACCAATCCTTCCCTATCCACCAGTCCCATTACCAATCCTTCCCCTATCCACCAGTCCCATTACCAATCCTTCCCTATCCACCAGTCCCATTACCAATCCTTCCCTATCCACCAGTCCCATTACCAATCCTTCCCCTATCCACCAGTCCCATTACCAATCCTTCCCTATCCACCAGTCCCATTACCAATCCTTCCCTATCCACCAGTCCCATTACCAATCCTTCCCTATCCACCAGTCCATTACCAACCTTCCTATCCAGTCCCATTACCAATCCTTCCCTATCCACCAGTCCATTACCAATCCTTCCCTATCCACCAGTCCCATTACCAATCCTTCCCTATCCACCAGTCCATTACCAATCCTTCCCTATCCACCAGTCCCATTACCAATCCTTCCCCTATCCACCAGTCCATTACCAATCCTTCCCTATCCACCAGTCCCATTACCAATCCTTCCCTATCCACCAGTCCCATTACCAATCCTTCCCTATCCACCAGTCCATTACCAAGCCTTCCCCTATCCACCAGTCCCATTACCAATCCTTCCCTATCCACCAGTCCATTACCAATCCTTCCCTATCCACCAGTCCCATTACCAATCCTTCCCTATCCACCAGTCCCGTACCAACCTTCCCCTATCCACCAGTCCCATTACCAATCCTTCCCCTATCCACCAGTCCCATACCAATCCTTCCCCTATCCACCTGTCCCATTACCAACCTTCCCTATCCACCAGTCCCGTACCAATCCTTCCCCTATCCACCAGTCCCATTACCAATCCTTCCCTATCCACCAGTCCATTACCAATCCTTCCCTATCCACCAGTCCCATTTAAATCCTTCCCCTATCCACCAGTCCCATTATCAATCCTTCCCCTATCCACCAGTCCCATTAACAATCCTTCCCCTATCCACCAGTCACATTACCAACCCTTCCTTTATCCACCAGTTCCATTACCAATCCTACCCCTATCCACCAGTCCCATTACCAATCCTTCCCCTATCCACCAGTCCCATTACCAACCCTTCTCTCCACCGGTCCCATTACCAACCTTCCCTATCCACCGGTCCCATTACCAATCCTTCCCTATCCACCAGTCCCATTACCAATCTTCCCTATCCACCAGTCCATTACCAATCCTTCCCTATCCACCAGTCCCATTACCAATCCTTCCCTATCCACCAGTCCCATTACCAATCCTTCCCTATCCACCAGTCCATTACCAATCCTTCCCTATCCACCAGTCCCATTACCAACCCCTATCCACCAGTCCCATTACCAATCTTCCCTATCCACCAGTCCATTACCAATCCTTCCCTATCCACCAGTCCCATTACCAATCCTTCCCCTATCCACCAGTCCCATTACCAACCTTCCCTATCCACCAGTCCCATTACCAATCCTTCCCTATCCACCAGTCCCATTACCAATCCTTCCCTATCCACCAGTCCCATTCAACCCTATCCACCAGTCCAATCCTTCCCTATCCACCAGTCCCATTACCAAGCCTTCCCTATCCACCAGTCCATTACCAATCCTTCCCTATCCACCAGTCCCATTACCAACCCTTCCCTATCCACCAGTCCCATTACCAATCCTTCCCCTATCCACCAGTCCATTACCAGCCTTCCCTATCCACCAGTCCATAACCAATCCTTCCCCTATCCACCAGTCCCATTACCAATCCTTCCCCTATCCACCAGTCCCATTACCAAGCCTTCCCCTATCCACCAGTCCCATTACCAATCCTTCCCCTATCCACCAGTCCCATTACCAATCCTTCCCCTATCCACCAGTCCCATTACCAATCCTTCCTCTATCCACCAGTCCCATTACCAACCCTTCCCCTATCCACCAGTCCCATTACCAATCCTTCCCCTATCCACCAGTCCCATTACCAACCCTTCCCTATCCACCAGTCCCGTACCAATCCTTCCCTATCCACCAGTCCCATTACCAATCCTTCCCTATCCACCAGTCCCATTACCAATCCTTCCCCTATCCACCAGTCCCATTACCAATCCTTCCCTATCCACCAGTCCATTACCAATCCTTCCCTATCCACCAGTCCCATTACCAACCTTCCCTATCCACCAGTCCCATTTCCAATCCTTGCCCTATCCACCAGTCCCATTAGCAATCCTTCCCCTATCCACCAGTCCCATTAGCAACCCATACCCTATCCACCAGTCCCATTACCAATCCCCTATCCACCAGTCCATTACCAATCCTTCCCTATCCACCAGTCCCATTACCAATCCTTCCCTATCCACCAGTCCCATTACCAACCCTTCCCTATCCACCAGTCCATTACCAATCCTTCCCTATCCACCAGTCCCATTACCAATCCTTCCCCTATCCACCAGTCCCATTAGCAACCCTTCCCTATCCACCAGTCCCATTACCAATCCTTCCCTATCCACCAGTCCATTACCAATCCTTCCCCTATCCACCAGTCCATTACCAATCCTTCCCTATCCACCAGTCCCATTACCAATCCTTCCCTATCCACCAGTCCCATTACCAATCCTTCCCTATCCACCAGTCCCATTACCAATCCTTCCCTATCCACCAGTCCATTACCAATCCTTCCCTATCCACCAGTCCCATTACCAACCTTCCCTATCCACCAGTCCCATTACCAATCCTTCCCCTATCCACCAGTCCATTACCAATCCTTCCCTATCCACCAGTCCCATTACCAATCCTTCCCTATCCACCAGTCCCATTACCAATCCTTCCCTATCCACCAGTCCCATACCAATCCTTCCCTATCCACCAGTCCCATTACCAACCTTCCCCTATCCACCAGTCCCATTACCAACCCTTCCCTATCCAGTCCATTACCAATCCTTCCCTATCCACCAGTCCCATTACCAGCCTTCCCTATCCACCAGTCCCATTACCAATCCTTCCCTATCCACCAGTCCCATTACCAATCCTTCCCTATCCACCAGTCCCATTACCCTTCCCTATCCACCAGTCCCATTACCAATCCTTCCCTATCCACCAGTCCCATTACCAATCCTTCCCCTATCCACCAGTCCCATTACCAATCCTTCCCTATCCACCAGTCCCGTACCAATCCTTCCCTATCCACCAGTCCCATTACCAATCCTTCCCTATCCACCAGTCCCATTACCAATCCTTCCCTATCCACCAGTCCCATTACCAACCTTCCCTATCCACCAGTCCCATTACCAACCTTCCCTATCCACCAGTCCATTACCAATCCTTCCCTATCCACCAGTCCCATTACCAATCCTTCCCTATCCACCAGTCCCATTACCAACCCTTCCCTATCCACCAGTCCCATTACCAATCCTTCCCTATCCACCAGTCCCATTACCAATCCTTCCCCTATCCACCAGTCCATTACCAATCCTTCCCTATCCACCAGTCCCATTACCAACCTTCCCTATCCACCAGTCCCATTACCAATCCTTCCCTATCCACCAGTCCCATTACCAATCCTTCCCCTATCCACCAGTCCCATTACCAATCCTTCCCTATCCACCAGTCCCATTACCAATCCTTCCCTATCCACCAGTCCCATTACCAATCCTTCCCTATCCACCAGTCCCGTACCAATCCTTCCCTATCCACCAGTCCCATTACCAATCCTTCCCTATCCACCAGTCCATTACCAATCCTTCCCTATCCACCAGTCCCATTACCAACCATCCTTCCCTATCCACCAGTCCATTACCAATCCTTCCCTATCCACCAGTCCCATTACCAATCCTTCCCCTATCCACCAGTCCCATTACCAATCCTTCCCTATCCACCAGTCCCATTACCAATCCTTCCCTATCCACCAGTCCATTACCAATCCTTCCCTATCCACCAGTCCCGTACCAATCCTTCCCTATCCACCAGTCCCATTACCAATCCTTCCCCTATCCACCAGTCCCATTACCAATCCTTCCCTATCCACCAGTCCCATTACCAATCCTTCCCCTATCCACCAGTCCCATTACCAATCCTTCCCTATCCACCAGTCCCATTACCATCCTTCCCTATCCACCAGTCCATTACCAGCCTTCCCTATCCACCAGTCCATTACCAATCCTTCCCTATCCACCAGTCCCATTACCAATCCTTCCCTATCCACCAGTCCCATTACCAACCCTTCCCTATCCACCAGTCCCATTACCAATCCTTCCCTATCCACCAGTCCCATTACCAATCCTTCCCTATCCACCAGTCCCATTACCAATCCTTCCTATCCACCAGTCCCATTACCAACCTTCCCTATCCACCAGTCCCATTACCAATCCTTCCCTATCCACCAGTCCATTACCAATCCTTCCCTATCCACCAGTCCCATTACCAATCCTTCCCCTATCCACCAGTCCCATTACCAATCCTTCCCTATCCACCAGTCCCATTACCAATCCTTCCCTATCCACCAGTCCCATTACCAATCCTTCCCTATCCACCAGTCCATTACCAATCCTTCCCTATCCACCAGTCCCATTACCAACCTTCCCCTATCCACCAGTCCCATTCACAATCCTTCCCCTATCCACCAGTCCCATTACCAATCCTTCCCTATCCACCAGTCCCATTACCAATCCTTCCCTATCCACCAGTCCCATTACCAATCCTTCCCTATCCACCAGTCCCATTACCAATCCTTCCCTATCCACCAGTCCATTACCAATCCTTCCCCTATCCACCAGTCCCATTACCAATCCTTCCCCTATCCACCAGTCCCATTACCAATCCTTCCCTATCCACCAGTCCCATTACCAATCCTTCCCTATCCACCAGTCCCATTACCAATCCTTCCCTATCCACCAGTCCATTACCAATCCTTCCCTATCCACCAGTCCCATTACCAACCTTCCCTATCCACCAGTCCATTACCAATCCTTCCCTATCCACCAGTCCCATTACCAATCCTTCCCTATCCACCAGTCCCATTACCCTTCCCTATCCACCAGTCCATTACCAAGCCTTCCCCTATCCACCAGTCCCATTACCAATCCTTCCCCTATCCACCAGTCCCATTACCAAGCCTTCCCTATCCACCAGTCCCATTACCAATCCTTCCCCTATCCACCAGTCCCATTACCAACCTTCCCTATCCACCAGTCCCATTACCAATCCTTCCCTATCCACCAGTCCCATTACCAATCCTTCCCTATCCACCAGTCCCATTACCAACCTTCCCTATCCACCAGTCCCATTACCAAACCTTCCCCTATCCACCAGTCCCATTACCAAGCCTTCCCTTATCCACCAGTCCCATTACCAATCCTTCCCTATCCACCAGTCCCATTACCAATCCTTCCCTATCCACCAGTCCCATTACCAATCCTTCCCTATCCACCAGTCCCATTACCAATCCTTCCCTATCCACCAGTCCCATTAATCCTTCCCTATCCACCAGTCCCATTACCAATCCTTCCCTATCCACCAGTCCCATTACCAATCCTTCCCTATCCACCAGTCCCATTACCAACCCTTCCCTATCCACCAGTCCCATTACCAATCCTTCCCCTATCCACCAGTCCCATTACCAATCCTTCCCTATCCACCAGTCCCATTACCAATCCTTCCCTATCCACCAGTCCCATTACCAATCCTTCCCCTATCCACCAGTCCATTACCAATCCTTCCCTATCCACCAGTCCCATTACCAATCCTTCCCTATCCACCAGTCCCATTACCAATCCTTCCCTATCCACCGGTCCATTACCAATCCTTCCCTATCCACCAGTCCATTACCAATCCTTCCCTATCCACCAGTCCCATTACCAATCCTTCCCTATCCACCAGTCCCATTACCAATCCTTCCCTATCCACCAGTCCCATTACCAATCCTTCCCTATCCACCAGTCCCATTACCAGCCTTCCCTATCCACCAGTCCCATTACCAACCCTTCCCTATCCACCAGTCCCATTACAATCCTTCCCTATCCACCAGTCCCATTACCAACCTTCCCTATCCACCAGTCCCATTACCAATCCTTCCCTATCCACCAGTCCCATTACCAATCCTTCCCTATCCACCAGTCCCATTACCAATCCTTCCCCTATCCACCAGTCCATTACCAATCCTTCCCTATCCACCAGTCCCCTTCCCTATCCACCAGTCCCATTACCAATCCTTCCCTATCCACCAGTCCCATTACCAACCTTCCCTATCCACCAGTCCCATTACCAATCCTTCCCTATCCACCAGTCCCATTACCAATCCTTCCCTATCCACCAGTCCCATTACCAATCCTTCCCTATCCACCAGTCCATTACCAATCCTTCCCTATCCACCAGTCCATTACCAATCCTTCCCTATCCACCAGTCCCATTACCAATCCTTCCCTATCCACCAGTCCCATTACCAATCCTTCCCCTATCCACCAGTCCATTACCAGCCTTCCCTATCCACCAGTCCCATTACCAATCCTTCCCTATCCACCAGTCCCATTACCAACCCTTCCCTATCCACCAGTCCCATTACCAATCCTTCCCTATCCACCAGTCCATTACCAATCCTTCCCTATCCACCAGTCCCATTACCAACCTTCCCTATCCACCAGTCCCATTACCAATCCTTCCCTATCCACCAGTCCCATTACCAATCCTTCCCCTATCCACCAGTCCCATTACCAATCCTTCCCTATCCACCAGTCCCATTACCAATCCTTCCCTATCCACCAGTCCCATTACCAATCCTTCCCTATCCACCAGTCCCATTACCAATCCTTCCCCTATCCACCAGTCCCATTACCAATCCTTCCCTATCCACCAGTCCCATTACCAATCCTTCCCCTATCCACCAGTCCCATTACCAATCCTTCCCTATCCACCAGTCCCATTACCAATCCTTCCCTATCCACCAGTCCCATTACCAATCCTTCCCTATCCACCAGTCCCATTACCAATCCTTCCCTATCCACCAGTCCATTACCAACCTTCCCCTATCCACCAGTCCCATTACCAATCCTTCCCTATCCACCAGTCCCATTACCAATCCTTCCCTATCCACCAGTCCCATTACCAATCCTTCCCCTATCCACCAGTCCCATTACCAATCCTTCCCTATCCACCAGTCCCATTACCAATCCTTCCCTATCCACCAGTCCCATTACCAATCCTTCCCCTATCCACCAGTCCATTACCAACCCTTCCCTATCCACCAGTCCCATTACCAATCCTTCCCTATCCACCAGTCCCATTACCAATCCTTCCCTATCCACCAGTCCCATTACCAATCCTTCCCCTATCCACCAGTCCCATTACCAATCCTTCCCCTATCCACCAGTCCCATTACCAACCTTCCCTATCCACCAGTCCCATTACCAATCCTTCCCTATCCACCAGTCCCATTACCAACCTTCCCCTATCCACCAGTCCCATTACCAATCCTTCCCTATCCACCAGTCCCATCCCTTCCCTATCCAGTCCCATTACCAACCCTTCCCTATCCACCAGTCCCATTACCAATCCTTCCCCTATCCACCAGTCCCATTACCAACCTTCCCTATCCACCAGTCCCATTACCAACCCTTCCCTATCCACCAGTCCCATTACCAATCCTTCCCTATCCACCAGTCCCATTACCAATCCTTCCCTATCCACCAGTCCCATTACCAATCCTTCCCTATCCACCAGTCCCATTACCAACCCTTCCCTATCCACCAGTCCCATTACCAATCCTTCCCTATCCACCAGTCCCATTACCAACCCTTCCCTATCCACCAGTCCCATTACCAATCCTTCCCTATCCACCAGTCCCATTACCAATCCTTCCCTATCCACCAGTCCCATTACCAATCCTTCCCTATCCACCAGTCCATTACCAACCCTTCCCCTATCCACCAGTCCCATTACCAATCCTTCCCTATCCACCAGTCCCATTACCAATCCTTCCCTATCCACCAGTCCCATTACCAACCCTTCCCTATCCACCAGTCCCATTACCAATCCTTCCCTATCCACCAGTCCCATTACCAATCCTTCCCTATCCACCAGTCCCATTACCAATCCTTCCCCTATCCACCAGTCCCATTACCAACCCTTCCCTATCCACCAGTCCCATTACCAATCCTTCCCTATCCACCAGTCCCATTACCAATCCTTCCCTATCCACCAGTTCCCTTACCAACCCTTCCCCTATCCACCAATCTCATTACCAATCCTTCCCCTATCCACCAGTCCCATTACCAATCCTTCCCTTATCCACCAGTCCCATTACCAATCCTTCCCCTAACCACCACTCCCATTACCAACCTTCCCTATCCACCAGTCCCATTACCAATCCTTCCCTATCCACCAGTCCCATTACCAATCCTTCCCTATCCACCCGTCCCATTACCAACCCTTCCCCTCGCCACCAGTCCCATTCCCAATCCTTCCCTATCCACCAGTCCCATTACCAACCCTTCCCTATCCACCAGTCCCATTACCAATCCTTCCCTATCCACCAGTCCCATTACCAATCCTTCCCTATCCACCAGTCCCATTACCAATCCTTCCCTATCCACCAGTCCCATTACCAATCCTTCCCTATCCACCAGTCCCATTACCAACCCCCTATCCACCACTCCCATTACCAATCCTTCCCCTATCCACTAGTCCCATTACCAATCCTTCCCTATCCACCAGTCCCATTACCAACCCTTCCCTATCCACCAGTCCCATTACCAACCCTTCCCCTATCCACCAGTCCCATTACCAATCCTTCCCTATCCACCAGTCCATTACCAACCCTTCCCTTTCCACCAGTCCCATCACCAATCCTTCCCTATCCACAAGTCCCATTACCAACCATTCCACTTTCCACCAGTCCCATTACCAACTCTTCCCCTATCCACCAGTCCCATTACCAATCCTTCCCTATCCAGTCCCATTACCAATCCTTCCCTATCCACCAGTCCCATTACTAACCCTTCCCTATCCACCAGTCCCATTACCAACCCTTCCCTATCCACCAGTCCCATTACCAATCCTTCCCTATCCACCAGTCCATTACCAGTCCTTCCCTATCCACCAGTCCCATTACCAACCCTTCCCTATCCACCAGTACCATTACCAACCCTTCCCTATCCACCAGTCCCATTACCAATCCTTCCCTATCCACCAGTCCCATTACCAGCCTCCTATCCACCAGTCCCATTACCAATCCTTCCCTATCCACCAGTCCCATTACCAACCTTCCCCTATCCACCAGTCCCATTACCAACCCTTCCTATCCACCAGTCCCATTACCAACCTTCCCTATCCACCAGTCCCATTACCAATCCTTCCCTATCCACCAGTCCCATTACCAACCTTCCCTATTTACCAGTCCCATTACCAACCCTTCCCTATCCACCAGTCCATTACCAATCCTTCCCCTATCCACCAGTCCCATTACCAACCCTTCCCTATCCACCAGTCTCATTACCAACCCTTCCCTATCCACCAGTCCCATTACCAATCCTTCCCTATCCACCAGTCCCATTACCAATCCTTCCCCTATCCACCAGTCCCATTACCAACTCTTCCCTATCCACCAGTCCCATTACCAACCCTTCCCATATCCACCAGTCCCATTACCAAACCTTCCCCTATCCACCAGTCCCATTACCAACCCTACAACTAACCACCAGACCCAATACCAACCCATCCCCATTCCACCAGTCCCATGACCAATCCTTCCCTATCCACCAGTCCCATTACCAATCCTTCCCTATCCACCAGTCCCATTACCAATCCTTCCCTATCCACCAGTCCCATTACCAACCTTCCCTATCCACCAGTCCCATTACCAATCCTTCCCTATCCACCAGTCCCATTACCAACCCTTCCCTATCCTCCAGTCCCGTACCAACCTTCCCTATCCACCAGTCCCATTACCAATCCTTCCCTATCCACCAGTCCCATTACCAATCCTTCCCTATCCACCAGTCCCATTACCAACCTTCCCTATCCACCAGTCCCATTACCAACCCTTCCCTTATCCACCAGTCCCATTTCCAATCCTTCCGCTATCCACCAGTCCCATTACCAACCCTTCCCCTATCCACCAGTCCCATTACCACCCTTCCCTGTCCACCAGTCCCATTACCAACCCTTCCCCTATAAACCAGTCCCATTACAAACCCTTCCCCTATCCACCAGTCCCATTACCAACCCTTCCCTCCCCACCAGTTCCATTACCAATTCTTCCCCTATCCACCAGTCCCATTACCAACCTTCCCTATCCACCAGTCCATTACCAATCCTTCCCTATCCACCAGTCCCAGTACCAACCTTCCCCTATCCACCAGTCCCATTACCAACCCTTCCCCTATCCACCAGTCCCATTACCAATCCTTCCCCTATCCACCAGTCCCATTACCAATCCTTCCCCTATCCACCAGTCCCATTACCAACCCTTCCCCTATCCACCAGTCCCATTACCAAGCCTTCCACTATCCACCAGTCCCATTACAAAGCCTTCCCCTATCCACCAGTCCCATTACCAATCCTTCCCTATCCACCAGTCCCAGTACAAACCTTCCCCTATCCACCAGTCCCATTACCAATCCTTCCCCTATCCACCAGTCCCATTACCAATCCTTCCGCTATCCACCAGTCCCATTACCAACCCTTCCCCTTTCCACCAGTCCCATCACCAATCCTTCCCCTATCCACCAGTCCCATTACCAACCATTCCCCTATCCACCAGTCCCATTACCAACTCTTCCCCTATCCACCAGTCCCATTACCAATCCTTCCTCTATCCACCAGTCCCATTACCAATCCTTCCCCTATCCACCAGTCCCATTACCAACCATTCCCCTATCCACCAGTCCCATTACCAACCCTTCCCCTATCCACCAGTCCCATTACCAATCCTTCCCCTATCCACCAGTCCCATTACCAGTCCTTCCCCTATCCACCAGTCTCATTACCAACCCTTCCCCTATCCACCAGTACCATTACCAACCCTTCCCCTATCCACCAGTCCCATTACCAATCCTTCCGCTATCCACCAGTCCCATTACCAGCCCTTCCCCTATCCACCAGTCCCATTACCAATCAGTCCTCTCTCCACCAGTCCCATTACCAAACCTTCCCCTATCCACCAGTCCCATTACCAACCCTTCCCCTATCCACCAGTCCCATTACCAACCCTTCCCCTATCCACCAGTCCCATTACCAATCCTTCCCCTATCCACCAGTCCCATTACCAGCCCTTCCCCTATTTACCAGTCCCATTACCAACCTTCCCTATCCACCAGTCCCATTACCAATCCTTCCCCTATTCACCAGTCCCATTACCAAACCTTCCCTATCCACCAGTCTCATTACCAACCTTCCCTATCCACACGTCCCATTACCAAGCCTTCTCCTATCCACCAGTCCCATTACCAATCCTTCCCCTATCCACCAGTCCCATTACCAACTCTTCCCCTATCCACCAGTCACATTACCAACCCTTCCCCTATCCACCAGTCCCATTACCAATCCCTCCGCTATCCACCAGTCCCATTACAAACCCTTCCCTTATCCACCTGTCCCATTACCAACCCTTCCCCTATCCACCAGTCCCATTACCAATCATTCCCCTATCCACCAGTCCCATTACCAACCTTTACCCTATCCACCAGTCCCATTACCAATCCTTACCCTATCCTCCAGTCCCTTTTCCAATCATTACCGTATCCACCAGTCCCATTATCAACCCTTCCACTATTCACCAGTCCCATTACCAATCCTTCCCCTATCCACCAGTCCCATTACCAACCCTTACCCTATCCACCAGTCCCATTACAAACCCTTCCCATATTCACCAGTCCCATTACCAATCCTTCCCTTATCCACCAGTCCCATTACCAACCCTTCCCCTATCCACCAGTCCCATTACCAACCCTTCCCCTATCCACCAGTCCCATTACCAATCCTTCCCCTATCCACCTGTCCCATTAAAAATCCTTCCCCTATCCACCAGTCCCATTACCAACCCTTCCCCTATCCACCAGTCCCATTACCAATCCTTCCCCTATCCACCTGTCCCATTACCAACCCTTCCCCTATCCACCAGTCCCATTATCAATCCTTCTCCTATCCACCAGTCCCATTACCAACCCTTCCCCTATCCACCAGTCCCATTACCAATCCTTCCCCTATCCGCCAGTCCCATTACCAATCCTTCCCCTATCCACCAGTCCCATTACCAATCCTTCCCCTATCCACCAGTCCCATTACCAATCCTTCCCCTATCCACAAGTCCCATTACCAACCCTTCCCCTATCCACCAGTCCCATTACCAATCCTTCCCCTATACACCTGTCCCATTATCAACCCTTCCCTTATCCACCAGTCCCATTACCAATCCTTCCCCTATCCACCTGTCCCATTACCAATCCTTCCCCTATCAGACATAGATGACATAGATAGATAGATAGACAGAACGATAGCAATAGATAGTTAAATAGATAGAGGGATACATAGGTAGATTTATAGAGAGATATATATAAGATAGATATAGACATAGATAGAGATAGAGA
>NC_066576.1:8321501-8324001 GCF_024679095.1 Eriocheir sinensis
AGAAGAGGAGGAGGAAGAAGCAGTGAATTTAACAGAAAGGAAAACGATGCGACTAAAAAAATAAAAATAAAATAGGCAGAATAATAAAGATGATGAAAGCTAAAAATGGCGCAGAACAACATAGAGAAAGAAGATGTATAGCCCCATTAACTCAAGACTAAGAATGGCGAAGGAGATGAAAATGATGAAGGGGGAATAGGGAAGGAAATAAATTGAACAAGGAGTCGAGGAGAAAGAGGAAGAGATGGAGTAGGAGAGAAAAAGGAGGAGGAAGAGGAACAAGAAGAAAAAAAAGAACGAGAAAGAGAGAAAGAATGAAAGGAAAAGATAGATGAAGGAAAAATATATAAGAAAGAATAAGAAAAGGAGGAGGAGGAGGAGGAGGAGGAGGAGGAGTTAACGGAGGTAAGTAAGGAGAGTCTCGATGGAGGTGTCTTGGTATGAGGAAGGAAGGAAGGAAGGAAGGAAAGAAGGAAGAATTTTGATGACGTAGGATGATAGTCACTTGCTTGCCGCGGGAGGGAGGAAGGGAGGAGGGAGAGAGAGAAAGAGGAAGGAGGGAAAGAGGTAGAGATTAAGAAAAGGAAAGACCAAAGGGGAAAAACTGAGTAAAGGAGAATAGAAAAACCGAAGTGAAAAAGGAAGAAAAAGATAAGCGGATGAAACGAGAGATGAAGTGAACGAAAAAGAGATAAACAGGGAAACAGGAAAGGAAGGAGAGAACTGAGCAAAACCAGAAGGGAAAACAGGATAGCGAAAGAAGAGTGAAAGGGAAATACCGAATGGAAGGAAATGAAAAGAATAAAGTTGAAGAAATGACGGAAGAGAGAAAAGGGGAAAGGAAAGGGTTGTAGAGAGGGAGAGAGGATAAAAGGAAAGTAGAAGGGGAGATAAGTGTTTAGAAGAGGAAAATGTATTAAGAGAGAGAAGAGGCAGAAAGTAGGAAAGGAAGACACATATAGAGAAAGAAGGAAGGGAAGGAAAATAACCAGTACGGGAAAGAAGGAAGAGGAAGAGGGAAAAGAAGAGTGGAGAGAAATTTGGAAGAGAGGAAAGAGAAAACGTTAAAAAAAGTCTAGGGTAACAGAAAGACACAATTAAAAACGAAACTGGAACAGAGGAAGAAGAGAAAGAGGAGGAATTTGAGCGGAAAAAGCGAAGAGTGAGAACGAAAGAAGGAATAGAAGAAAAGGAAGAAGGAAACAGGAAGAAAGTTGAAGGAAAGAAGAGAACAGAAGACGAACCAGTAAAAGAATGCAAGGAAGAGGAAGAAAAGAGAAATGGAGGATTTATTAAAGAGAAAGAAGGAAAGAGGAAATAAAGGAGGAAGAAAATGAAGGAAGGAGAGGATAGAACGATGGAGGGAGGGAAGGGGAAGAGGAGAGGAAGAAGAGTTAATTGAGGAAAAAGAAGGAAGGGAGGGAGAGAATGGAGGAAGAAAATTAAGGAAGAGAGGGAGGGGGAAGGGGGAAGAGAGAAGGGAGAGGAGAGGAGAGGAGGAGGAGTTATTGAAAGAAGAGAGGAGAGAATAAAGGAAGAAAATGAGAAAGGAGAGAAGAAGGGGGAAAATATAAGAGTAGGACGCGGAAAAGAGAAGAGGAGGATTTATTAAAGAAAAAGAAGGAAAGAGGAAAAAATGGAGGAAGAAAATGAAGGAGGAAGGGAAGAAGGGAGGAACAGGGAGGAACTAATGATAATGATAATGATGATGATGATGAAGAACAAGTAAAATGAGAATGATGAGCAATGCAGAAAAAATAAAGAAGATAAAAAAATTGAGCAAAAGAAAGAAAAATTTGAAGAGAAGAAAGGAAAGCAAAGGGAAGGATCGTATGAAATTGGAAAGCGAGGTACAGAGGAAGAAACAGTGGAAATGAGATAAGAAAATTGAACGAGAGAAAGAAAAAAGATTGAAGAGAAGAAAGGAAAGCAAAGGGAAGGATCGTATGAAATTGGAAAGCGAGGTACAGAGGAAGAAACAGTGGAAATGAGATAAGAAAATTGAACGAGAGAAAGAAAAAAGATTGAAGAGAAAAGGAAAGCAAAGTATAGGATCGTATGAAATTGGAAAGCGAGGTACAGAGGAAGAAACAGTGGAAATGAGATAAGAAAATTGAACGAAAGAAAGAAAAAAGATTGAAGAGAAGAAAGGAAAGCAAAGGAAAGGATCGTATGAAATTGGAAAGCGAGGTACAGAGGAAGAAACAGTGGAAATGAGATAAGAAAATTGAACGAAAGAAAGAAAAAAGATTGAAGAGAAGAAAGGAAAGCAAAGGAAAGGATCGTATGAAATTGGAAAGCGAGGTACAGAGGAAGAAACAGTGGAAATGAGATAAGAAAATTGAACGAAAGAAAGAAAAAAGATTGAAGAGAAGAAAGGAAAGCAAAGGAAAGGATCGTATGAAATTGGAAAGCGAGGTACAGAGGAAGAAACAGTGGAAATGAGATAAGAAAATTGAACGAGAGAAAGAAAAAAGATTGAAGAGAAGAAAGGAAAGCA